>NC_092766.1:4692160-4967160 GCF_047496795.1 Chiloscyllium punctatum
TCTCTCACACACACACACACACACACACACACAAACATACAGACTCTCTCACTCTCCCACACACACACACACACACAAACATACAGACTCTCTCACTCTCCCACACACACACACACACACAAACATACAGACTCTCTCACTCTCCCACACACACACACACACACACAAACATACAGACTCTCTCACTCTCCCACACACACACACACACACACAAACATACAGACTCTCTCACTCTCCCACACACACACACACACACAAACATACAGACTCTCTCACTCTCCCACACACACACACACACACACAAACATACAGACTCTCTCACTCTCCCACACACACACACACACACAAACATACAGACTCTCTCACTCTCCCACACACACACACACACACAAACATACAGACTCTCTCACTCTCCCACACACACACACACACACATACATACAGACTCTCTCACTCTCCCACACACACACACACACACAAACATACAGACTCTCTCACTCTCCCACACACACACACACACACAAACATACAGTCTCTCCCACACTCACACACACACACACAAACATACAGACTCTCTCACTCTCCCACACACACACACCCACAAACATACAGACTCTCTCACTCTCCCACACACACACACACAAACATACAGACTCTCTCACTCTCCCACACACACACACACACACAAACATACAGACTCTCTCACTCTCCCACACACACACACACACACAAACATACAGACTCTCTCACTCTCCCACACACACACACACACACACACAAACATACAGACTCTCTCACTCTCCCACACACACACTCACATACACACACATACAGACTCTCTCTCACACACACATACACACAAACATAGACTCTCCCTCTCCCACACACACACACACACAAACATACAGACTCTCTCACTCTCACACACACACACACACACACAAACACACAGACTCTCTCACTCTCCCACACACACACACACACACAAACATACAGACTCTCTCACTCTCCCACACACACACACACACACACAAACATATAGACTCTCTCACTCTCCCACACTCACACACACACACACACAAACATACAGACTCTCTCACACACACACACACACACACACACACAAACAGACAGACTCTCTCACTCTCCCACACTCACACACACACACACAAACATACAGACTCTCTCACTCTCCCACACACACACACACACACACAAACATACAGACTCTCTCACTCTCACACACACACACACACACACAAACATACAGATTCTCTCACTCTCACACACACACACACACACACAAACATACAGACTCTCTCACTCTCCCACACACACACACACACACAAACATACAGATTCTCTCACTCTCACACACACACACACACACACAAACATACAGACTCTCTCACTCTCCCACACACACACACACACACACACACACAAACATACAGACTCTCTCACTCTCCCACACACACACACACACACACACACAAACATACAGACTCTCTCACTCTCCCACACACACACACACAAACATACAGACTCTCTCACTCTCCCACACACACACACACACACACAAACATACAGACTCTCTCACTCTCCCACACACACACACACACACAAACATACAGACTCTCTCACTCTCCCACACACACACACACACACAAACATACAGACTCTCTCACTCTCCCACACACACACACACACACACAAACATACAGACTCTCTCACTCTCCCACACACACACACACACACACAAACATACAGACTCTCTCACTCTCCCACACACACACACACACAAACATACAGACTCTCTCACTCTCCCACACACACACACACACACATACATACAGACTCTCTCACTCTCCCACACACACACACACACATAAACATACAGACTCTCTCACTCTCCCACACACACACACACACAAACATACAGACTCTCTCACTCTCCCACACACACACACACACACACATACATACAGACTCTCTCACTCTCCCACACACACACACACACACAAACACACAGACTCTCTCACTCTCCCACACACACACACACACACATACAAACATACAGACTCTCTCACTCTCCCACACACACACACACACACACAAACATACAGACTCTCTCACTCTCACACACACACACACACGCACAAACATACAGACTCTCTCACTCTCCCACACACACACACACACACAAACATACAGACTCTCTCACTCTCCCACACACACACACACACACATACATACAGACTCTCTCACTCTCCCACACACACACACACACACAAACATACAGACTCTCTCACTCTCCCACACACACACACACACACACACACAAACATACAGTCTCTCCCACACTCACACACACACACACAAACATACAGACTCTCTCACTCTCCCACACACACACACCCACAAACATACAGACTCTCTCACTCTCCCACACACACACACACAAACATACAGACTCTCTCACTCTCCCACACACACACACACACACAAACATACAGACTCTCTCACTCTCCCACACACACACACACACACAAACATACAGACTCTCTCACTCTCCCACACACACACACAAACATACAGACTCTCTCACTCTCCCACACACACACACACACACACAAACATACAGACTCTCTCACTCTCCCACACACACACACACACACAAACATACAGACTCTCTCACTCTCCCACACACACACACACACACAAACATACAGACTCTCTCACTCTCCCACACACACACACACACACACAAACATACAGACTCTCTCACTCTCCCACACACACACTCACATACACACACATACAGACTCTCTCTCACACACACATACACACAAACATAGACTCTCCCTCTCACACACACACATACACACAAACATAGACTCTCTCTCTCACACACAAACATACAGACTCTCTCTCTCACACACACAAACATACAGACTCTCTCACACACACACAAACATACAGACTCTCTCTCACACACACGCAAACATACAGACTCTCTCTCTCACACACACACAAACATACAGACTCTCTCACACACACAGACACAGACTCTCTCTCACACACATACACACAAACATTCAGATTCTCGCGCTCACACACACACACATACATACAGACTCTCTCACACACACATACACAGACTCCCTCACACACACACTCACACATACAGACTCTCTCTTACACACACACATACAGACTCTTACACACTCTCTCACACACACACAGACTCTCTCTCATACACTCACACATACAGACTCTCTCACACGCACACAACCAGACTCTCTCTTACACACACACTCTCACACACACACTCTCTCACGCACACAGACACAGACTCTCACACACACACACTCTCTCTCACACAGACAGACTCTCTCACACACATACACACACAGACTCTCTCTGACAGACACAGACTCTCTCTCACACACACACACTCACACATAGAGACTCTCTCTCAAACACACACACTCACACAGACTCTTACTCTCCCACACACAGACACGCATACACACACACAGACTCTCTCTCATACACACATACAGACCGTGTCTCTCTCTCACACACACATACACACACACATCCAGACTCTCTCTCTCACACACACACAAACTCACTCTCTCACACATACAGACACACACACTGTCTCTCTCACTCACACTCACTGTCTCTCACACACACAGACACACTGTCTCTCTCTCTCTCTCTCTCTCTCTCACACAAACACTCTCTCACACATACAGACACACACACTGTCTCTCTCACTCACACTCACTGTCTCTCACACACACAGACACACTGTCTCTCTCTCTCTCTCTCTCACACAAACACTCTCTCACACATAGACACACTCACTGTCTCTCACACACACAGACACACTGTTTCTCTCTCTCTCTCTCTCTCACACAAACACTCTCTCACACATACAGACACACACACTGTCTCTCTCACACACACACTCATACACACACACATTCTCTCTAGCACACACTGCCTCTCACACACACTCTCTCTCACACACAGACCCACACACTCTCACACATACAGACATACACACAGTCTCTCTCACACACGCACTCTCCCACACACACACTCTCTCACTCACACACACTCTCTCACACATACAGACACACACACACACACACTGTCTCTCTCACACACATACACACAAACATACAGACTCTCCCTCTCTCTCTCACAAACACACAGACTCTCCCTCTCTCTCACTCACACACACACACAAACATACAGACTCTCTCTCTCTCACATACACATAAACATACAGACACACTCTCACACACACTCACACATACACACAAACATACAGACTCTCTCACACACACACTCTCTCACACATACAGACACACACACTGTCTCTCACACACACACACTCTCTCACACATACAGACACACACTGTCTCTCACACACACAGACACACACGCTGTCTCTCTCACACACACACTCTCACACACACAGACACACACACTCTTTCACACATACAGACACACACACTATCTCTCACACACACAGACACACACACTCTTTCACACATATAGACACACACATTGTCTCTCACACATACAGACACACACGCTGTCTCTCACACACACGCACTCTCTCTCACGCACACACAGACACACACACACTCTCTCTCACACACACACACACTCACTTTCTCACACATACAGACACACACTGTCTCTCACACACACACTCTCTCTCACACAGTCTCTCTCTCACACACACACTCTCTCTCTCACACACACACTCTCTCTCTCACACAGTCTCTCTCTCACACACGCACTCACTCTGTCACACATACAGACACACACACTGTCTCTCACATACACACTCTCACTCACATACACACACACTGTCTCTCTCTCACACACACACTCTCACACACGCACTCACTCTGTCACACACACTGTCACACACATACTCTCTCACATACACACACTCTCTCACTCCCACACACATACACACAAAACATACAGGCTCTCCCTCTCTCTCCCACACACATACACACAAACATACAGATTGTCTCTCTCACACACACATACACACAAACATACAGACTCTCTCTCTCACACACTCTCTCACACGTACAGACACACACACTGTCTCTCACACACACAGTCTCTCTCACACACACACACACATTGTCTCTCTCACACACTGTGTCTCACACACACTCTCTCTCACACATACAGTTTCTCTCTCTCTCACATACACACACTCTCTCACACACACATACAGTCTCTCTCTCTCTCACACACACACACTCACTCTCACACATACAGACACACACACAGTCTCACACACACACACTCACTCTCACACATACAGACACACACACTGTCTCTCTCACACACACACAGACACACACACTCTCTCACACACACGGTCACTCTCATACATACAGACGCAAACATTGTTTCTCTCTCACATACACTCTCTCACACTCTCTCTCACACACTGTCTCTCTCACACACACTCTTTCACACACACTCTCTCTCACACACTGTCTCTCTCACACACACTGTCTCTCTCACATACACTCTCTCACACTCTCTCTCTTACACACTGTCTCTCTCACACACACTCTCTCACACTCTCTCTCTTACACACTGTCTCTCTCACACTCTCTCTCTTACACACTGTCTCTCTCACACACACTCTCTCACATACTTACTCTCTCTCTCTCACACACACTCTCACACACAGTCTCTCTCACACACACTCTCTCACATACTGTCTCTCACACACACTCTCTCTCACACACACTCTCTCTCACACACTCTCTCTCTCACATACACTCTCACACACTCTCTCTCACACACACTCTCTCTCACACACTCTCTCTCTCACATACACTCTCACACACTCTCTCTCACACACACTCTCTCTCACACACTGTCTCTCTCACACACACTCTCTCTCACACACTCTCTCTCTCACATACACTCTCACACACTCTCTCCTACACACACTCTCTCTCACATACACTCTCACATACACTCTCTCTCACACACTGTCTCTCTCACACACTCTCTCTCTCACACACACTCTCTCTCACATACTCTCTCTCTCACATACACTCTCACACACTCTCTCTCTCACACACTCTCTCTCACACACTCTCTCTCTCACATACACTCTCACACACTCTCTCTCACACACACTCTCTCTCACATACACTCTCACATACACTCTCTCTCACACACTGTCTCTCTCACACACTCTCACATACATTCTTACACACTCTCTCTCTCATATACACTCACCCTCTCTCACACACTGTCTCTCTCACACACACTCTCTCACACACTCTCTCTCACACACTCACTCTCTCATACACTCTCTCTCACACACTGTCTCTCTCTCTCTCATATACACTCACTCTCTCACACACATACACTCTCTCTCATATACACTCTCACACACTCTCTCTCACACACTTCTCTCTCTCTCATATACACTCACTCTCTCTCACACACTGTCTCTCTCTCTCTCTCTCTCTCTCTCTCTCTCATATACACTCACTCCCTCTCACACACTGTCTCTCTCTCTCATATACACTCACTCTCTCTCACACACTGTCTCTCTCTCTCTCTCTCATATACACTCACTCCCTCTCACACACTGTCTCTCTCTCTCTCTCTCTCATATACACTCACTCCCTCTCACACATACACTCTCTCTCATATACACTCTCACACACTCTCTCTCACACACTTCTCTCTCTCTCATATACACTCACTCTCTCTCACACACTGTCTCTCTCTCTCTCTCTCTCTCTCACATACACTCACTCTCTTTCACACACTCACTCTCTCACATACACTCTCTCTCACACATACACTCGCACACACTGTCTCTCTCTCTCTCTCATATACACTCACTCTCTCTCACACACACATACACTCACACACACTGTCTCTCTCTCTCATATACACTCACTCCCTCTCACACACTGTCTGTCTCTCTCATATACACTCACTCCCTCTCACACACTGTCTCTCTCTCTCTCTCATATACACTCACTCCCTCTCACACACTGTCTCTCTCTCTCTCTCTCTCTCATATACACTCACTCTCTCTCACACACTGTCTCTCTCTCTCTCTCATATACACTCACTCCCTCTCACACACACTCTCTCTCTCTCTCTCATATACACTCACTCCCTCTCACACACACTCTCTCTCTCTCTCATATACACTCACTCCCTCTCACACACACTCTCTCTCTCTCTCATATACACTCACTCCCTCTCACACACTGTCTCTCTCTCTCTCTCTCTCTCTCTCTCATATACACTCACTCCCTCTCACACACTGTCTCTCTCTCTCTCTCATATACACTCACTCCCTCTCACACACACTCTCTCTCTCTCTCTCATATACACTCACTCCCTCTCACACACTGTCTCTCTCTCTCTCTCTCATATACACTCACTCTCTCTCACACACTGTCTCTCTCTCTCTCTCTCATATCCAATCACTCCCTCTCACACACTGTCTCTGTCTCTCTCTCTCATATACACTCACTCTCTCTCACACATACACTCTCTCTCATATACACTCTCACACACTCTCTCTCTCACACACTCACTCTCTCACACACTCACTCTCTCACACATACACTCTCACACACTGTCTCTCTCTCTCTCTCTCTCTCTCTCATATACACTCACTCTCTCTCACACATACACTCTCTCTCTCTCATATACTCACTCCCTCTCACACACACTCTCTCTCTCTCTCATATACACTCACTCCCTCTCACACACTGTCTCTCTCTCTCTCTCATATACACTCACTCCCTCTCACACACTGTCTCTCTCTCTCTCTCATATACACTCACTCCCTCTCACACACTGTCTCTCTCTCTCTCTCATATACACTCACTCCCTCTCACACACTGTCTCTCTCTCTCTCTCATATACACTCACTCCCTCTCACACACTGTCTCTCTCTCTCTCTCATATACACTCACTCCCTCTCACACACACTCTCTCTCTCTCTCTCATATACACTCACTCCCTCTCACACACACACTCTCTCTCTCTCTCATATACACTCACTCCCTCTCACACACTGTCTCTCTCTCTCTCTCATATACACTCACTCCCTCTCACACACACTCTCTCTCTCTCATATACACTCACTCCCTCTCACACACTGTCTCTCTCTCTCTCTCTCATATACACTCACTCTCTCTCACACACTGTCTCTCTCTCTCTCTCTCATATCCAATCACTCCCTCTCACACACTGTCTCTCTCTCTCTCTCTCTCTCATATACACTCACTCTCTCTCACACATACACTCTCTCTCATATACACTCTCACACTCTCTCTCTCACACACTCACTCTCTCTCACATACACTCGCACACACTGTCTCTCTCTCTCTCTCTCTCTCTCTCATATACACTCACTCTCTCTCACACATACACTCTCTCTCATATACACTCTCACACTCTCTCTCTCACACACTCACTCTCTCTCACATACACTCGCACACACTGTCTCTCTCTCTCTCTCTCTCTCTCTCTCATATACACTCACTCTCTCTCACACATACACTCTCTCTCATATACACTCTCACACTCTCTCTCTCACACACTCACTCTCTCTCACATACACTCGCACACACTGTCTCTCTCTCTCTCTCTCTCTCTCTCATATACACTCACTCTCTCTCACACATACACTCTCTCTCATATACACTCTCACACTCTCTCTCTCACACACTCACTCTCTCTCACATACACTCGCACACACTGTCTCTCTCTCTCTCATATACACTCACACTCTCTCACACATACACTGTCTCTCACATACACTCTCACACACACTGTCTCTCTCTCATATACACTCACTCTCTCTCACACACTCTCTCTCTCTCACACTCTCTCGCATACATTCTCACACACTCACTCTCTCACACACACTGTCTCTCTCTCTCTCTCTCACACTCACTCTCTCTCACACTGTCTCTCTCTCTCACACTCACTCTCTCTCACACACATATGACCCATTCTCTGTGAGGACCATGTGAACATTACTGTCTTACTTTGCAGTTAATATGCTGCAGCCTGACTTTGTCCTGCATTGTCTCGTTCCTGGGAGCTGTCACTGCCTCCTGTTAAAAAACCATCCGCGAGGATCTCCCTCCAGGCAATCTCATACCTCGTTCTCCCCCCCACCCCCCCACACACACACACACACACAAACAAACTCAGAACCTAGCCCCCAGGGCCCAACGATAAACCACGCGCTCTGCTCCTCAGACTCCAGCCAGCCCCTCTCGCCTCCTGATCCCCCCCACCCACTCTCCCATCTCCTCCTCTTCCTGCCCTCACCCCCTTCACAATCTTCACCCTCCCAATCCCGGCTGCTTGGAGGTGGAGGATGCAAGAACGCAAAACAAAAATAGCCTTGGGGGGTAAAAAAACAAGAGCAGGGTGGGGAGGTGACAAAATCCCTCCTTTTCTCAGCCTGAAATCTTAAACAAACAAAGTGGGGGTCAGGTGTTGCTAGGCAATACATTCTGCTCCTTTTCTGCTCCCTGTTCTCTCAACTCCACTGTCTCACATTAGTGTCCTTTCATTTATTATCTCTAACTTTTTAAAAATAACTCGGCAGCCTTTCACGTGAGCTAGCCCTATACTGTATCTAGCAACCTTCTCTTCGATTGTGTGTGTCTTAAACATAGTACACACCTTGACAGTTTCAGAGAGACTGCCTCAAAGGTCAGTCACCTGAAGATACAGATCCATATTCCCATGTTAATCCACTACCTGGTCCAGAAGCTGCTTCCCTGGTTCCTAACAGACAGAAACACATGACAACCATGTTGGCTGTGTTAGCGTGAATGTAACCGAGCGTGTGACTGATGAACTGAGTGTGTATGAGAAAGAGAGAGAGAGAGGACGTGTGAACGAGAGAGAGTGTGTGTGTGTGTGAGAGAGAGTGAGTGTGAGAGAGAGTGAGTGTGTGAGACAGAGTGAGTGTGTGTGAGGGAGTGAGTGTGTGTGAAGGGGGGAGTGTGTGAGAGAGAGTGTGTGTGTGAGGGAGTGAGTGTGTGTGAAGGGGGGAGTGTGTGAGAGAGAGTGAGTGTGTGAGACAGAGTGAGTGTGTGTGAGGGAGTGAGTGTGTGAGACAGAGTGAGTGTGTGTGAGGGAGTGAGTGTGTGAGAGAGTGAGTGTGTGACAGAGAGTGAGTACGTGAGACAGAGTGAGTGTGTGTGAGAAAGAGAGAGAGAGAGGACGTGTGAATGAGAGAGAGTGTGTGTGTGTGAGAGAGAGTGTGTGTGAGAGAGAGTGAGTGTGTGTGAGGGAGTGAGTGTGTGTGAAGGGGGAGTGTGTGAGAGAGAGAGTGTGTGTGAGGGAGTGAGTGTGTGTGAAGGGGGGAGTGTGTGAGAGAGAGTGAGTGTGTGAGACAGAGTGAGTGTGTGTGAGGGAGTGAGTGTGTGAGACAGAGTGAGTGTGTGTGAGGGAGTGAGTGTGTGTGAAGGGGGGAGTGTGTGAGAGAGAGAGTGTGTGTGAGGGAGTGAGTGTGTGTGAAGGGGGGAGTGTGTGAGAGAGAGTGAGTGTGTGAGACAGAGTGAGTGTGTGTGAGGGAGTGAGTGTGTGTGAAGGGGGGAGTGTGTGAGAGAGAGTGTGTGTGAGACAGAGTGAGTGTGTGACAGAGAGTGAGTGCGTGTGAGGGAGTGAGTGTGTGTGAGAGAGAGAGTGTGTGTGAGGGAGTGAGTGTGTGAGACAGAGTGAGTGTGTGTGAGAGAGTGAGTGCGTGTGAGGGAGTGAGTGTGTGTGAGAGAGAGAGTGTGTGTGAGGGAGTGAGTGTGTGAGACAGAGTGAGTGTGTGAGACAGAGTGAGTGTGTGAGAGAGAGTGAGTGCGTGTGAGGGAGTGAGTGTGTGTGAGAGAGAGAGTGTGTGTGAGGGAGCGAGTGTGTGAGGGAGTGAGTGTGTGTGAGACAGAGAGTGTGTGAGACAGAGTGAGTGTGTGTGAGGGAGTGAGTGTGTGTGAGGGAGTGAGTGTGTGTGAGAGAGAGTGTGTGTGAGGGAGTGAGTGTGTGTGACGGAGTGAGTGTGTGTGAGGGAGTGAGTGTGTGTGAGGGAGTGAGTGTGTGTGAGAGAGAGAGTGTGTGTGAGGGAGTGAGTGTGTGAGACAGAGTGAGTGTGTGTGAGGGAGTGAGTGTGTGAGACAGAGTGAGTGTGTGTGAGGGAGTGAGTGTGTGTGAGGGAGTGAGTGTGTGTGAGAGAGAGAGTGTGTGTGAGGGAGTGAGTGTGTGTGAGGGAGTGAGTGTGTGTGAGAGAGAGAGTGTGTGTGAGGGAGTGAGTGTGTGTGAGAGTGAGTGTGTGTGACAGAGTGAGTGTGTGTGAGAGAGAGAGTGTGTGTGAGGGAGTGAGTGTGTGTGAGGGAGTGAGTGTGTGTGAGAGAGAGAGTGTGTGTGAGGGAGTGAGTGTGTGAGACAGAGTGAGTGTGTGTGAGGGAGTGAGTGTGTGAGACAGAGTGAGTGTGTGTGAGGGAGTGAGTGTGTGTGACAGAGTGAGTGTGTGTGAGGGAGTGAGTGTGTGAGACAGAGTGAGTGTGTGTGAGGGAGTGAGTGTGTGAGGGAGTGAGTGTGTGTGAGAGAGAGAGTGTGTGTGTGAGGGAGTGAGTGTGTGAGACAGAGTGAGTGTGTGTGAGGGAGTGAGTGTGTGAGACAGAGTGAGTGTGTGTGTGAGGGAGTGAGTGTGTGTGAGGGAGTGAGTGTGTGTGACAGAGTGAGTGTGTGAGAGAGAGTGAGTGTGTGAGACAGAGTGAGTGTGAGAGAGAGTGAGTGTGTGTGAGGGAATGAGTGTGTGTGAGGGAGTGAGTGTGTGTGAGAGAGTGAGTGTGTGAGACAGAGTGAGTGTGTGTGAGAGTGAGTGTGTGAGACAGTGAGTGTGTGTGAGAGAGTGAGTGTGTGAGACAGAGTAAGTGTGTGTGAGACAGAGAGTGTGTGAGACAGAGTGAGTGTGTGTGAGAGAGTGAGCGTGTGTGAGAGAGTGTGTGTGTGAGGGAGTGAGTGTGTGTGACAGAGTAAGTGTGTGTGAGGGAGTGAGTGTGTTTGAGGGAGTGAGTGTGTGTGAGAGAGAGAGTGTGTGTGAGGGAGTGAGTGTGTGTGACAGAGTGAGTGTGTGTGAGAGAATGAGTGTGTGTGAGGGAGTGAGTGTGTGTGACAGAGTGAGTGTGTGAGACAGAGTGAGTGTGTGTGAGGGAGTGAGTGTGTGTGACAGAGTGAGTGTGTGTGACGGAGTGAGTGTGTGTGAGAGAGTGAGTGTGTGAGAGAGAGTGAATGTGTGAGACAGTGATTATGTGAGAGAGAGACTGTGTGTGTGAAGGGAGAGAGTGAGTGTGTGAGACAGTGATTGTGTGAGAGAGTGAGTGTGTGTGACAGAGTGAGTGTGTGTGATGGAGTGAGTGTGTGTGAGAGAGTGAGTGTGTGAGAGAGTGAGTGTGTGAGACAGTGATTGTGTGAGAGAGTGAGTGTGTGTGACAGAGTGAGTGTGTGTGATGGAGTGAGTGTGTGAGAGAGTGAGTGTGTGTGAGAGAGTGAGTGTGTGAGAGAATGAGTGTGTGAGAGAGTGAGTGTGTGAGACAGTGATTGTGTGAGAGAGTGCACGTGAAAGAGAGAGAGTGTGTGTGAAGGGAGAGAGTGAGAAAGTGAGAGAGTGTGAGTGTGAGAAAGAGTGTGTGCGTATGTGAAAGAAAGAGTGTAAAAGAAACATAGACAGTGAGTGTGTGAAAGACAGAATGAGTGTGAGTGAGTGTGTGAGAGAAAGAGTGCATGTGAAAGAGAGTGTGTGTGTGTGTGTGAGAGAAAGTGTGTGTGTGTCTGTGTGAGAGAGATTGTGTGTGTGAGAGAGTGTGTGTGGGAGAGAGTGTGTGTGTGTATGTGTGTGTGTGTGAGAGTGTGTGTGTGAGAGAGAGAGTGTGCGTGTGTGAGTGAGAGAGTGTGTGAGTGTGTGAGTGTGTGTGAGTGTGTGTGTGAGAGAGAGTGTGTGTGTGAGAGAGAGTGTGTGTGGGAGAGAGAGTGTGTGTGTCTGTGGGAGTGTGTGTGTGTCTGTGAGAGAGAGTGAGTGTGTGGGAGAGAATGTGTGTGGGAGAGAATGTGTGTGGGAGAGTGTGTGTGTGTGAGTGAGAGAGAGAGTGTGTGTGTGTAAATGAGAGAGAGAGCATGTGTGTGTGTGAGAGAGAGTGTGTGAGTGAGAGAGAGAGAGTGTGTGTGAGTGAGAGAGAGAGCGTCTGTGTGTGAGAGAGGGAGAGTGTGTGTGAGAGTGTGTGAGAGAGTGTGTGAAAGAGAGAGAGAGTGTGTGTGTGTTAGTGAGAGAGAGAGCGTGTGTGTATGTGAATGAGAGAGAGAGAGTGTGTGTGTGAATGAGAGAGTGTGTGAAATAGAGAGAGTGAGTGTGTGTGTGAGAGAGAGTGTGTGAGAGAGAGTATGTGTGAGTGTGAGAGAGTGTGTTTGAGAGAGACTGTGTGTGTATGTGAGAGAGTGTGTGTGTGTGTGAGAGAGTGTGTGTGAGAGAGAGTGTGTGTGAGAGTGTGTGTGTGTGAGAGAGAGAGTGTGTGTGAGAGAGAGTGTGTGTGTGTGAGAGAGAGTGTGTGTGTCTGTGAGAGAGAGTGTGTGTGTCTGTGAGAGAGAGTGTGTGTGAAAAGAGTGTGTGTGAGAGTGAGAGAGAGTGTGTCTGTGAGAGAGTGTGTCTATGAGAGAGTGTGTCTGTGAGAGAGTGTGTGTGTGAGAGTGTGTGTGTGTGAGAGAGAGAGAGAGTGTGTGAGAGAGTGTGTGTGTGTGTGAGAGAGAGAGAGTGTGTGTGTGAGAGAGAGTGTGTGTCTGTGAGAGTGTGTATGTAAGAGAGTGTGTGTGAGAGAGTGTGTGTGTGTGACAGAATGTGTGTGTGTAAGAGAGAGTGTGTGTGAGAGTGTGTGTCTGTGAGAGAGTGTGTATGTGTGTGTGAGAGAGAGCGATTGTGTCTGTGAGAGTGAGCGTGTGTGAGAGAGAGTGTGTGTGAAAGAGAGAGAGAGAGAGAGTGTGTCTGAGAAACAGCATGTGTGAGGGAGAATGTATTATATGTGTACTTAAGAGAGAGAGTGTGTGTAAGAGTGTTTAGAATGAGACAGCATGTGTGTGTTTGTGAGTGAGTGTGAGTGTGTGTGTTTGTGAATGTGAGCCTGTTTCTTTGTGAGTGAGTGTGAGCCTGTGTGTATTTGTGAGTGTGAGCCTGTATATGTTTAAGTGAGTGTGAGCATGTGTATTTGTGAGTGTGAGCATGTTTATTTGTGAGTGTGAGCGTGTGTGTGTTTGTGAGTGAGTGTGAGCGTGTATGTGTGTGAGTGTGAGCGTGTGTGTGTTTGAGTGAGTGAGCGTGTGTGTGTGTTTGTGAGTGTGTGTGTTTGTGAGTGAGTGAGCGTGTGTGTGTGTTTGTGAGTGTGTGTGTGTTTGTGAGTGAGTGAGCGTGTGTGTGTGTTTGTGAGTGTGTGTGTTTGTGAATGTGAGCCTGTGTGTGTTTGTGGGTGAGTGTGAGCGTGTGTGTGTGTTTGTGAGTGTGAGCCTGTGTGTGTGTGTGTTTGTGAGTGAGTGTGAGTGTGTGTGTGTGTGTTTGTGAGTGTGAGCGTGTGTGTGTGTGTTTGTGAGGGAGTGTGAGTGTGTGTGTTTGTGAGTGAGTGTGAGCGTGTATGTTTGTGAGTGAGTGTGAGCATGTGTGTGTGAGTGTGAGCGTGTGTGTGTGTTTGTGAGTGAGCGTGTGTGTTTGTGTGTGAGCGTGTGTGTGTGTGTGTTTGTGGGTGAGTGTGTATGTGTTTGTGGGTGAGCGTGTGTGTGTGTGTGTGAGTGAGTGTGAGCGTGTGTGTTTGTGTGTGTGTTTGTGGGTGTGTGTGTGAGAGTGAGTGTGAGCGTGTGTGTGTGTGTGTGAGCGTGTGTGTGTGTGTGAGTGAGTGTGAGCGTGTGTGGGTGAGCGTGTGTGTGAGTGAGTGTGAGCGTGTGTGTTTGTGGGTGAGCGTGTGTGTGTGTGTGAGCGTGTGTGTGAGTGAGTGTGAGCGTGTTTGTGGGTGAGTGTGTGTGTGTGTTTGTGTGTGTGTTTGTGGGTGTGTGTGTGAGAGTGAGTGTGAGCGTGTGTGTGTGTGGGTGAGCGTGTGTGTGTGTGTGGGTGAGTGTGAGCGTGTGTGTGTGTGTGTGAGCGTGTGTGTGTGTGTGAGTGAGTGTGAGCGTGTGTGTGAGTGAGTGTGTGTGTGAGTGTGAGTGAGTGTGAGCGTGTGTGTGTGTGTGGGTGAGTGTGAGCGTGTGTGTGTGTGTGTGAGCGTGTGTGTGTGTGTGTGAGCGTGTGTGTGAGTGTGAGTGAGTGTGAGCGTGTGTGTGTGTGGGTGAGTGTGTGTTCCTGTTTGTAAGCCCCGTGATCCTTGAACAGTTTGATCGCGTCCTGGTCCTGGTCCTGACCTGACCTGACCCCAGCGTTTCCCCGGCAGAATTTCGGCAGGCTCCTGTGCAAACCTTCAGTTAAACAGCCCAGCCATCCCCACTCAGCTCTGCTCACAGCCCAGCAATCCCTCCACCTCCCCCCCCTCCCCCCCCCCCTCCTCCCCCGCCCCCCCCCTGCCCACCCACCCCCATCCCAGATCGCCCATCTCTTTGTCTAAATCCTTTCATGTCCCACAGCCACTCGAATTTCCCACCGATACACTCCAACTGAGCGTTTCCTTTTCATCGCCTGTGTACTGTTCTGCCAACGGGAGATCTCTACACCCTGATCTATTTTTAAAGTATTTGTGCTTTATTTTGGATCGCTATTTACGCTGTCTATTGTTTTAGCCAAAAGCTTTACATTGCTAATCTAGCTTTTGAAATGTGTTGTTAGCATCGTTAAGATGTGTGGTTTGCGTTTTGGAATCTATACGCTGTCTTTTTCACTATCAATGACACTCTAAATCTCTAATTTATCTTTAAAGAGTGTTTATTAGTATTGTTTAAGATCCTTCTTTTGTGTTTTATAATCTATAAGCTGTCTTTTTCTCTAACAATAAAGCATTGTATCTCGAACGTACCTTTGAAGTGTGTTATCGGCATGGTTTAAGATGTGTTTTATAATCTATACGCTGTCTTTTTTCTGTAACAATAAAGCTTTACCTCTTAAATTCAGCTTTAAATTGTGTTGTTAGCGTTAAGGTCTGGGTGTTTTGCTTTGGATCTCCCTGCAGATTGCCATGAAAGGAACAACAACAAGAAGAAGAGGTGTCCTTATCCCCATCTGGGTGTTGCTGGGGGTGGGGTGGGGAGGGGGAGAAAGACATTTTGAGGAGGCTGAGCGTTTTCCATTCCTCTCCAGAAACGCTCACGTTGTGTCGGGACTGAAGGATCAACGAACCTCCCAGCCCGCCCCAGGCCAGGTTAAGAGGCAGTTAGTTCTCACCTTTGTGCACGCCGGTGTATCTGTCTTTCAGAACCGTCAGCTCATAGATTTTCCCGAATTCTTCAAACAGAGGCTTGAGCTCCTTCTCCTCCAGGTTCCTCGGTATCTGTCCGATGAACAGTTTGATCGCGTCCTGGTCCTTCATGGGGATAGCAGGAGGCTTGGCGCTGGCGGGGTGTCTATCGACCAGGCTGCTGGCTGGGCTACACACCGAGTGGCTGACGCCTTTCAGCGGCGCGTCTCTACTGGCTGGGGTGGTCGCCACCCTCTTAGCCTGGCTCAAGTCCCCCCTGTGCTCTGCAGCCATCTCAATTCAAACATCCAGACCCCCCCATCCCTGCCAAAGTCACCAGGGAGGGGAGGGGAGGGGAGGTGAAAGGACAAGGAGGAGGCAGGGTGGAGGAGGCAGGGTGGAGGACCAGGAGAGAGAGAGAGAGAGAGAGAGAGAGAGAGAGAGATTACTGACATCACCTGTAACCCTTTCAGCCCTGGACTGACAGGGCGACAGAGAGAGAGAGAGAGAGAGAGAGAGAGAGTGCTTCAGTCAGCAACAGCAACACACAAAGCAAACCCTCAGACAAAAGAATTTCCTGCCCAGCTTCCCACCCTTCCAATCGCAACAAGTTACTGTTTCGGACGAGTCAATTTCAGATCGTGTCAATTTCATATCAATTTGATTTTAGGACATATCTGTTTCAAATCTTGCCAATTTCAAATCCCCTCGCCTATTTCAAACCATGGCAGTTTCAGATCTTGTCCATTTCTGATCAAGTCAATTTCATGGCAATCCCGACAGTGTGGAAACAGGCCAGTCGGCCCCACAGGTCCACACCAGCTCTCCAAAGAGCATCCCGCCTAGACTCACCCCTCCACCCTCTCCCTGCATTTCCCACGGCTAACCTGCACATCCCTGGGCACGATGGGACAATTTCCCATGGCCAATCCACCCTAACCTACACATCCCTGGGCACTATGGGACAATTCCCCACGGCCAACCCACCCTAACCTGCACATCCCTGGGCACTATGGGACAATTCCCCACGGCCAACCCACCCTAACCTGCACATCCCTGGGCACTATGGGACAGTTCCCCACGGCCAACCCACCCTAACCTGCACATCCCTGGGCACTATGGGACAATTCCCCACGGCCAACCCACCCTAACCTGCACATCCCTGGGCACTATGGGACAATTCCCCACGGCCAACCCACCCTAACCTGCACATCCCTGGGCACTATGGGACAGTTCCCCACGGCCAACCCACCCTAACCTGCACATCCCTGGGCACTATGGGACAATTCCCCACGGCCAACCCACCCTAACCTGCACATCCCTGGGCACTATGGGACAATTCCCCACGGCCAACCCACCCTAACCTGCACATCCCTGGGCACTATGGGACAGTTCCCCACGGCCAACCCACCCTAACCTGCACATCCCTGGGCACTATGGGACAGTTCCCCACGGCCAACCCACCCTAACCTGCACATCCCTGGGCACTATGGGACAGTTCCCCATGGCCAACCCACCCTAACCTGCACATCCCTGGGCACTATGAGACAATCTCCCATGGCCAATCCACCCTAACCTACACATCCCTGGGCACTATGGGACAATTTCCCACGGCCAACCCACCCTAACCTGCACATCCCTGGACACTATGGGACAATTCCCCACGGCCAACCCACCCTAACCTGCACATCCCTGGGCACTATGGGACAGTTCCCCACGGCCAACCCACCCTAACCTGCACATCCCTGGGCACTATGGGACAGTTCCCCACGGCCAACCCACCCTAACCTGCACATCCCTGGGCGCTATGGGACAATTTCCCATGGCCAACCCACCCTAACCTGCACATCCCTGGGCACTATGGGACAGTTTCCCATGGCCAATCCATCCTAACCTGCACATCCCTGGGCACTATGGGACAGTTTCCCATGGCCAATCCACCCTAACCTGCACATCTTTGGTAGGTATGAGCAAACCAGAGCACCCAGAAGAAACCCACACAGACAAGGGGAGAATGTGCGAACTATGTACAGAGGGTGGAATTGAAGATGGGTCCCCAGCACTGGGAGGCACGAGCACTAACCACTGAGCCAATGTGCCGCACCAAACGTCAGATCATGCCACTTCCAAATCACGTCAATTTCAAATCACATTACTTCCAAATCATACTAATTTCAGATGGTCCCATTTTCAGATCATGTCTCTTTTAAATCTTCAACGCTTTAATTTCGAGCGTGGGCCCTGAATGAGGAACTTCAGAGAGTGCATCAATTGCAAATATTAGCCAGCTGCAAAAACAGTTTCAACAGCGCCAAACTCAAATTTCACAAAGAATTTATGAAAGGAAAATCTGTATTCATTCATTATCCCTGTGTGCGCTTTGGTTTCACAGTGACAACCCACAAGGAGGTTGGAGAGACAATTGCAAATAAAATGACGATAAGGACAGGCGGGGGAAGTCAGTGAGGCAGGGCTGTGAACCAGATAAGCTGTGTGTTCTGGATGAGCATAGAGAAAGGATCAGAAATCAGCTTTGCAGAGCCTCACTGCTTGTCACTTGGGACACAGCCCTCCTGGGCGTTGAGTCAACCCCATGGCTTCAAGTTCACGCTGGCATCTGGTATTCAACACACACACACACACACAAAAAAAATAATTGCATTTCTGCTGCCATTTCTCCCTGCACGCATCAAACCAGCACGGTGTGGCAAGCATTCAGTGGGGACGCCGTACAAACAAGCCAAACGTTTCAGATTTAACTTGGCAACCACCACAAAAGGTTTCACCTGAACGGCTTTTCGCTGGAACTGACAGGCGGTATGGATGTGCGCGGCGCATTACCGTGACACAACTCCCCTTGGAGTCGCAGCGAAGAGTTAGCTCCTTGGCCCACAGAGAGCCGTCTCCCATCCCTCCACACTTCACCCTTCCCACATGTCGCACACAAATTGCAGAAGGAGACGTAAAACTGGACCTGACTGGTGTTGCACTGGATGTTGAGTGAGGTTGCGCGTGACCGCGCACCCAGTTTTGGTTTAGCCGCCAGCCCCCTCCATTTAAAAAAGGATTGCAGGTGGTTCAAAAGAGACTCCTTAATCTGATTCCTGGGATCAAGGCCTTTATCCCAGGATCAGCTGAAGGAACCCTGGGCTGATTTATCAAGCACAGCTAAACAGATTAGACGTCCATTCACGAGAATTTCGACACTGACTAAAACATTGACAATGCTGAGGTGGCTCAACGGGGAAGACATTGAGAAGATGTTTAAACCCACCATCGGGGGAAGTCTTGACCTCGAGGACACAGTTACAGAATAACCTGATAAGTCAGTTCAAAACGAAAGAGGTCAAGGAATTTCTGAGGCATACAGCACAGAAACAGACCCTACGGTCCAACTCGTCCAGGCCAACCAGAATTCCCAAACACAATTTGTCCCATTTGCCTGCACCTGACTTGTATCCGTCCAAATTGTTCCCGTTCGTGCATCGGTCTAAATGTCTTTTAAATGGGGTAACAGCACCTGCACTGACCTCTTGCAGTTCAAAAAGGGTGCCCCTCAGGTCCTTTTTAAACCTTTCTCCTCTCAGTCTAAAATTACTCCCTTCGGTTTTGAACTCCTCCAGCCTGGGGGAAATACCTGTGCTATTCACCCTACCCACGCCCACGCGTGATTTTGTAAACCTCAACACAAGGTCACCTCTCAGCCACCAAGGCTCCAGGAAAAAAAAGTCCCAGGAAATTTAAAAGGGGCCGAAGGGGCAATTTTTCAAGCAGGATTTTTTTTTTCCGATGGCAGTGGGTGTGGGAATAACGACAGCGAAGATCAGAGGCCCGAGGGGAAGGTAAATTTAAAATATGTAAAAAGCTATCTCATGTAAAGGTGGGGAGTGAATCAATTCAGGAATCAATTCACCATAAGACAACAAGGACCAATATTCAGGAATCAATTCACTGGGGACACAGTGAGGATCAATATTCAGGAATCAATTCACCGTGACACAGTGAGGACCAATATTCAGGAATCAATTCACCGTGACATCGCGAGGATCAATATTCAGGAACCAATTCACCGTGACACAGCGAGGATCAATATTCAGGAATCAATTCACCGTGTCACAGCGAGGATCAATATTCAGGAATCAATTCACCGTGACATCGCGAGGATCAATATTCAGGAACCAATTCACCGTGACACAGTGAGGATCAATATTCAGGAACCAATTCACCGTGACACAGCGAGGATCAATATTCAGGAATCAATTCACCGTGACACAGTGAGGACCAATATTCAGGAACCAATTCACCGTGTCACAGCGAGGATCAATATTCAGGAATCAATTCATGTGAGACAGCGAGGATCAATATTCAGGAATCAATTCATGTGAGACAGCGAGGATCAATATTCAGGAATCAATTCACAGTGACACAGCGAGGATCAATATTCAGGAATCAATTCACTGTGACACAGCAAGGATCAATATTCAGGAATCAATTCACAGTGACACAGCGAGGATCAATATTCTGGAAACAATTCACCGTAACACAGTGAGGATCAATATTCAGGAATCAATTCACCATGACACAGCCAAGATCAATATTCAGGAATCAATTCACCGTGACACAGCGAGGACCAATATTCAGGAACCAATTCACCGTGACACAGCGAGGATCAATATTCAGGAATCAATTCACCGTGACAGAGCGAGGATTAATATTCAGGAACCAATTCCTCGTGACACAGGGAGGACCAATATTCAGGAATCAATTCACCGTGACACAGCGAGGATCAATATTCAGGAATCAATTCACCGTGACACAGCGAGGATCAATATTCAGGAATCAATTCACCGTGACAGAGCGAGGATTAATATTCAGGAACCAATTCCTCGTGACACAGGGAGGACCAATATTCAGGAATCAATTCACCGTGACACAGCAAGGATCAATATTCAGGAATCAATTCACCGTGACACAGCGAGGATCAATATTCAGGAATCAATTCACCATGACACAGCGAGGATCAATATTCCGGAATCAATTCACAGTGACACAGCGAGGATCAATATTCAGGATTCAATTCACAGTGACATCACGAGGATCAATATTCAGGATTCAATTCACTGTGACACAGCAAGGATCAATATTCGGAATCAATTCACAGTGACACAGCGAGGATCAATATTCAGGAACCAATTCATTGTGACACAGCGAGGATCAATATTCAGGAATCAATTCACCGTGACACAGCGAGGATCAATATTCAGGAATCAATTCACCATGACACAGTGAGGACCAATATTCAGGAATCAATTCACCGTGACACAGTGAGGACCAATATTCAGGAATCAATTCACAGTGACGCAGCGAGGATCAACATTCAGGAATCAATTCACCGTGACATAGCGAGGATCAATATGCAGGAATCAATTCACCATGACACAGCTAGGATCAATATTCAGGAATCAATTCACCGTGACACAGCAAGGATCAATATTCAGGAATCAATTCACCGTGACACAGCAAGGATCAATATTCAGGAATCAATTCACCGTGACACAGCGAGGATCAATATTCAGGAATCAATTCACCGTGACACAGCGAGGATCAATATTCAGGAATCAATTCACCGTGACTCAGCGAGGATCAATATTCAGGAACCAATTCATTGTGACACAGCGAGGATCAATATTCAGGAATCAATTCACCGTGAGACAGCGAGGATCAATATTCAGGAACCAATTCATTGTGACACAGCGAGGATCAATATTCAGGAATCAATTCACCGTGACACAGTGAGGATCAATATTCAGGAATCAATTCACAGTGACACAGCGAGGATCAACCTTCAGGAATCAATTCACCGTGACACAGCGAGGATCAACATTCAGGAATCAATTCACCGTGACACAGCGAGGACCAATATTCAGGAATCAATTCACCGTGACACAGCGAGGATCAATATTCAGGAACCAATTCACCGTGACACAGCGAGGGTCAATATTCAGGAATCAATTCATGTGAGACAGCGAGGATCAATATTCAGGAATCAACTCATCGTGACACAGCGAGGATCAATATTCAGGAATCAATTCACAGTGACACAGCGAGGATCAATATTCTGGAAACAATTCACCGTAACACAGTGAGGATCAATATTCAGGAATCAATTCACCATGACACAGCCAGGATCAATATTCAGGAATCAATTCACAGTGACACAGCGAGGATCAACCTTCAGGAATCAATTCACCGTGACACAGCGAGGATCAATATTCAGGAATCAATTCACCGTGACACAGTGAGGATCAATATTCAGGAACCAATTCACCGTGACACAGCGAGGATCAATATTCAGGAATCAATTCACCATGAAACAACGGGGAGCAATATTCAGGAATCAATTCAATGTGACACAGCGGGGATCAATATTCAGGAATCAATTCACCGTGACACAGCGAAGATCAATGTTCAGGAACCAATTCACCGTGACACAGCGAGGATCAATATTCAGGAATCAATTCACCGTGACACAGTGAGGATCAATATTCAGGAATCAATTCACCGTGACAGAGCGAGGATCAATATTCAGGAATCAATTCATATGAGACAGCGAGGATCAATATTCGGAATCAATTCACTGTGACACAGAGGGATCAATATTCAGGAATCAATTCATGTGAGACAGCGAGGATCAATATTCGGAATCAATTCACCGTGACACAGTGAGGATCAATATTCAGGAATCAATTCACCGTGACACAGCGAGGATCAATATTCAGGAACCATTACACCGTGACACAGCGAGGATCAATATTCAGGAACCAATTCACCGTGACACAGCGAGGATCAATATTCAGGAATCAATTCACCGTGACACAGCGAGGATCAATATTCAGGAACCAATTCACCGTGACACAGCGAGGATCAATATTCAGAAACCAATTCCTCGTAGCACAGCGAGGATCAATATTCAGGAATCAATTCACTGTGACACAGCAAGGATCAATATTCAGGAATCAATTCACCGTGACACAGCGAGGATCAATATTCAGGACTCAATTCACCGTGACACAGCAAGGATCAATATTCAGGATTCAACTCACAGTGACATCACGAGAATCAATATTCAGGATTCAATTCACTGTGACACAGCAAGGATCAATATTCGGAATCAATTCACAGTGACACAGCGAGGAACAATATTCAGGAACCAATTCATTGTGACACAGCGAGGATCAATATTCAGGAATCAATTCACCGTGACACAGCGAGGATCAATATTCAGGAATCAATTCATCGTGACACACCGAGGATCAATATTCAGGAATCAATTCACCGCTACACAGCGAGGATCAATATTCCGGAATCAATTCACCGTGACACAGCGAGGATCAATATTCAGGAACCAATTCACCGTGAAACAGCGAGGATCAATATTCAGGAACCAATTCCTCGTAGCACAGCGAGGATCAATATTCAGGAATCAATTCACTGTGACACAGCAAGGATTAATATGCAGGACTCAATTCACCGTGACACAGTGAGGATCAATATTCAGGAACCATTACACCGTGACACAGCGAGGATCAATATTCAGGAATCAATTCACCGTGACACAGCGAGGATCAATATTCAGGAACCAATTCACCGTGACACAGCGAGGATCAATATTCAGGAACCAATTCCTCATAGCACAGCGAGGATCAATATTCAGGAATCAATTCACCGTGACACAGCGAGGATCAATATTCAGGAATCAATTCATGTGAGACAGTGAGGAGCAATATTCAGGAATCAATTCATCGTGACATCGCGAGGATCAATATTCTGGAAACAATTCACCGTAAACAGTGAGGATCAATATTCAGGAATCAATTCACCGTGACAAAGCGAGGATCAATATTCAGGAACCAATTCACCGTGACACAGCAAGGATCAATATTCAGGAATCAATTCACAGTGACACAGCGAGGATCAATATTCAGGAATCAATTCACCGTGACAAAGCGAGGATCAATATTCAGGAACCAATTCACCGTGACACAGCGAAGATCAATATTCAGGAATCAATTCACCGTGATACAGCGAGGATCAATATTCAGGTACCAATTCACCGTGTCACAGCGAAGATCAATATTCAGGAACCAATTCACCGTGACACAGCGAGGATCAATATTCAGGAATCAATTCACCGCTACACAGCAAGGATCAATATTCAGGAACCAATTCACCGTGACACAGTGAGGACCAATATTCAGGAATCAATTCACCGTGACACAGCGTAGATCAATGTTCAGGAACCAATTCACCGTGACACAGCGAAGATCAATATTCAGGAATCAATTCACCGTGATACAGTGAGGATCAATATTCAGGAATCAATTCACCGTGACATCGCGAGGATCAATATTCAGGAACCAATTCACCGTGACACAGTGAGGATCAATATTCAGGAATCAATTCACCGTGACACAGCGAGGATCAATATTCAGGAATCAATTCACCGTGATACAGTGAGGACCAATATTCAGGAACCAATTCACCGTGTCACAGAGAGGATCAATATTCAGGAATCAATTCATGTGAGACAGCGAGGATCAATATTCAGGAATCAATTCATCGTGACATAGCGAGGATCAATATTCGGGATTCAATTCACAGTGACATCACGAGGATCAATATTCAGGATTCAATTCACTGTGACACAGCAAGGATCAATATTCGGAATCAATTCACAGTGACACAGCGAGGATCAATATTCAGGAACCAATTCATTGTGACACAGCGAGGATCAATATTCAGGAATCAATTCACCGTGACACAGCGAGGATCAATATTCAGGAATCAATTCACCGTGACACAGTGAGGACCAATATTCAGGAATCAATTCACCGTGACACAGTGAGGACCAATATTCAGGAATCAATTCACAGTGACGCAGCGAGGATCAACATTCAGGAATCAATTCACCGTGACACAGCTAGGATAAATATTCAGGAATCAATTCACCGTGACACAGCGAGGATCAATATTCAGGAATCAATTCACCGTGACACAGCAAGGATCAATATTCAGGAATCAATTCACCGTGACACAGCGAGGATCAATATTCAGGAATCAATTCACCGTGTCACAGCAACGATCAATATTCAGGAATCAATTCACCGTGACACAGCGAGGATCAATATTCAGGAATCAATTCACCGTGACTCAGCGAGGATCAATATTCAGGAACCAATTCATTGTGACACAGCGAGGATCAATATTCAGGAATCAATTCACCGTGACACAGCGAGGATCAATATTCAGGAACCAATTCATTGTGACACAGCGAGGATCAATATTCAGGAATCAATTCACCGTGACACAGCGAGGATCAATATTCAGGAACCAATTCATTGTGACACAGCGAGGATCAATATTCAGGAACCAATTCACTGTGACATCGCGAGGATCAATATTCAGGAATCAATTCACCGTGACATCGCGAGGATCAATATTCAGGAATCAATTCACCGTGACACAGCAAGGATCAATATTCAGGACTCAATTCACCGTGACACAGCGAGGATCAACATTCAGGAATCAATTCACCGTGACACAGTGAGGACGACTATTCAGGAATCAATTCATCGTGACACAGCGAGGATCAATATTCAGGAATCAATTCACCGTGAAACAACGGGGAGCAATATTCAGGAATCAATTCAATGTGACACAGCGGGGATCAATATTCAGGAATCAATTCACCGTGACACAGCGAGGATCAATATTCAGGAACCAATTCACCGTGAAACAACGGGGAGCAATATTCAGGAATCAATTCAATGTGACACAGCGGGGATCAATATTCAGGAATCAATTCACCGTGAGACAGCGAGGATCAATATTCAGGAATCAATTCACCGTGACACAGCGAGGATCAATATTCAGGAACCAATTCACCGTGAAACAACGGGGAGCAATATTCAGGAATCAATTCACCGTGACACAGCGAGGATCAATATTCAGGAATCAATTCACCGTGACACAGCGAGGATCAATATTCAGGAATCAATTCACCGTGACACAGCGAGGATCAATATTCAGGAATCAATTCACCGTGACACAGCCAGGATCAATATTCAGGAATCAATTCACCATGACACAGCGAGGATCAATATTCAGGAATCAATTCACCGTGACACAGCAAGGATCAATATTCAGGAATCAATTCACCGTGACACAGCGAAGATCAATGTTCAGGAACCAATTCACTGTGACATAGCGAAGATCAATATTCAGGAATCAATTCACCGTGACACAGTGAGGATCAATATTCAGGAATCAATTCACCGTGACACAGCGAGGATCAATATTCAGGAATCAATTCACCGTGACACAGCGAGGATCAATATTCAGGAACCAATTCACCGTGACACAGCGAGGATCAATATTCAGGAATCAATTCACCGTGACACAGCGAGGATCAATATTCAGGAACCAATTCACCGTGACACAGCGAGGATCAATATTCAGAAACCAATTCCTCGTAGCACAGCGAGGATCAATATTCAGGAATCAATTCACTGTGACACAGCAAGGATCAATATTCAGGATTCAACTCACAGTGACATCACGAGAATCAATATTCAGGATTCAATTCACTGTGACACAGCAAGGATCAATATTCGGAATCAATTCACAGTGACACAGCGAGGATCAATATTCAGGAATCAATTCATCGTGACACACCGAGGATCAATATTCAGGAATCAATTCACCGTGACACAGCGAGGATCAATATTCAGGAATCAATTCATCGTGACACACCGAGGATCAATATTCAGGAATCAATTCACCGCTACACAGCGAGGATCAATATTCAGGAATCAATTCACCGCTACACAGCAAGGATCAATATTCAGGAACCAATTCACCGTGACACAGCAAGGATCAATATTCAGGAACCAATTCACCGTGACACAGCGAGGATCAATATTCAGGAATCAATTCACCGTGACACAGTGAGGACCAATATTCAGGAATCAATTCACCGTGAAACAACGGGGAGCAATATTCAGGAATCAATTCACCGTGACACAGCGAGGATCAATATTCAGGAATCAATTCACAGTGACATAGCGAAGATCAATATTCAGGAATCAATTCACCGTGATACAGTGAGGATCAATATTCAGGAATCAATTCACCGTGACACAGCGAGGATCAATATTCAGGAATCAATTCACAGTGACATAGCGAAGATCAATATTCAGGAATCAATTCACCGTGATACAGTGAGGATCAATATTCAGGAATCAATTCACCGTGACATCGCGAGGATCAACATTCAGGAATCAATTCACCGTGACACAGCGAGGATCAATATTCAGGAATCAATTCACCGTGACACAGTGAGGACCAATATTCAGGAACCAATTCACCGTGTCACAGCGAGGATCAATATTCAGGAATCAATTCATGTGAGACAGCGAGGATCAATATTCAGGAATCAATTCATCGTGACATAGCGAGGATCAATATTCAGGAATCAATTCACAGTGACATCACGAGGATCAATATTCAGGATTCAATTCACTGTGACACAGCAAGGATCAATATTCGGAATCAATTCACAGTGACACAGCGAGGATCAATATTCAGGAACCAATTCATTGTGACACAGCGAGGATCAATATTCAGGAATCAATTCACCGTGACACAGCGAGGATCAATATTCAGGAATCAATTCACCGTGACACAGTGAGGACCAATATTCAGGAATCAATTCACCGTGACACAGTGAGGACCAATATTCAGGAATCAATTCACAGTGACGCAGCGAGGATCAACATTCAGGAATCAATTCACCGTGACATAGCGAGGATCAATATGCAGGAATCAATTCACCATGACAC
The DNA here is from genome assembly GCF_047496795.1 of Chiloscyllium punctatum. Lineage (NCBI taxonomy): Eukaryota > Metazoa > Chordata > Chondrichthyes > Orectolobiformes > Hemiscylliidae > Chiloscyllium > Chiloscyllium punctatum. The sequence goes on from NC_092766.1 coordinate 4,720,533, forward strand.
AGCTAGGATCAATATTCAGGAATCAATTCACCGTGACACAGCGAGGATCAATATTCAGGAATCAATTCACCGTGACACAGCAAGGATCAATATTCAGGAATCAATTCACCGTGACACAGCGAGGATCAATATTCAGGAATCAATTCACCGTGACACAGCGAGGATCAATATTCAGGAATCAATTCACCGTGACTCAGCGAGGATCAATATTCAGGAACCAATTCATTGTGACACAGCGAGGATCAATATTCAGGAATCAATTCACCGTGAGACAGCGAGGATCAATATTCAGGAACCAATTCATTGTGACACAGCGAGGATCAATATTCAGGAATCAATTCACCGTGACACAGTGAGGATCAATATTCAGGAATCAATTCACTGTGACACAGCGAGGATCAATATTCAGGAACCAATTCACCGTGACACAGTGAGGATCAATATTCAGGAATCAATTCACCGTGACACAGCGAGGATCAACCTTCAGGAATCAATTCACCATGACACAGCGAGGATCAATATTCAGGAATCAATTCACCGTGACACAGCGAGGATCAATATTCAGGAATCAATTCACCGTGACACAGCGAGGACCAATATTCAGGGATCAATTCACCGTGACACAGCGAAGATCAATATTCAGGAATCAATTCACAGTGACACAGCGAGGATCAATATTCAGGAATCAATTCACCGTGACACAGCGAGGACCAATATTCAGGAATCAATTCACCGTGACACAGCGAGGATCAATATTCAGGAATCAATTCACCGTGACACAGTGAGGACCACTATTCAGGAACCAATTCACCGTGACACAGCGAGGATCAATATTCAGGAATCAATTCATGTGAGACAGCGAGGATCAATATTCAGGAATCAATTCATCGTGACACAGCGAGGATCAATATTCAGGAATCAATTCACAGTGACACAGCGAGGATCAATATTCTGGAAACAATTCACCGTAACACAGTGAGGATCAATATTCAGGAATCAATTCACCGTGACAAAGCGAGGATCAATATTCAGGAACCAATTCACCGTGACACAGCGAGGATCAATATTCAGGATTCAACTCACAGTGACATCACGAGGATCAATATTCAGGATTCAATTCACTGTGACACAGCAAGGATCAATATTCGGAATCAATTCACAGTGACACAGCGAGGATCAATATTCAGGAACCAATTCATTGTGACACAGCGAGGATCAATATTCAGGAATCAATTCACCGTGACACAGCAAGGATCAATATTCAGGAATCAATTCACCGTGACACAGCGAGGATCAATATTCAGGAATCAATTCACCGTGACACAGCGAGGATCAATATTCAGGAATCAATTCACCGTGACTCAGCGAGGATCAATATTCAGGAACCAATTCATTGTGACACAGCGAGGATCAATATTCAGGAATCAATTCACCGTGAGACAGCGAGGATCAATATTCAGGAATCAATTCACTGTGACACAGCGAGGATCAATATTCAGGAACAAATTCACCGTGACACAGTGAGGATCAATATTCAGGAATCAATTCACCGTGACACAGCGAGGATCAACCTTCAGGAATCAATTCACCATGACACAGCGAGGATCAATATTCAGGAATCAATTCACCGTGACACAGCGAGGATCAATATTCAGGAATCAATTCACCGTGACACAGCGAGGACCAATATTCAGGGATCAATTCACCGTGACACAGCGAAGATCAATATTCAGGAATCAATTCACAGTGACACAGCGAGGATCAATATTCAGGAATCAATTCACCGTGACACAGCGAGGACCAATATTCAGGAATCAATTCACCGTGACACAGCGAGGATCAATATTCAGGAATCAATTCACCGTGACACAGTGAGGACCACTATTCAGGAACCAATTCACCGTGACACAGCGAGGATCAATATTCAGGAATCAATTCATGTGAGACAGCGAGGATCAATATTCAGGAATCAATTCATCGTGACACAGCGAGGATCAATATTCAGGAACCAATTCACCGTGACACAGCGAGGATCAATATTCAGGAATCAATTCACCGTGACAAAGCGAGGATCAATATTCAGGAACCAATTCACCGTGACACAGCGAGGATCAATATTCAGGAATCAATTCACCGTGACACAGCGAGGATCAATATTCAGGAACCAATTCACCGTGTCACAGCGAAGATCAATATTCAGGAACCAATTCACCGTGACACAGCGAGGTTCAATATTCAGGAATCAATTCACCATGACACAGCAAGGATCAATATTCAGGAACCAATTCACCGTGACACAGCAAAGATCAATATTCAGGAACCAATTCACCGTGACACAGCGAGGATCAATATTCAGGAATCAATTCACCGTGAAACAACAGGGAGCAATATTCAGGAATCAATTCACCGTGACACAGCGAAGATCAATGTTCAGGAACCAATTCACCGTGACTCAGCGAGGATCAATATTCAGGAACCAATTCACCGTGACACAGCGAGGATCAATATTCAGAAACCAATTCCTCGTAGCACAGCGAGGATCAATATTCAGGAATCAATTCACTGTGACACAGCAAGGATTAATATGCAGGACTCAATTCACCGTGATACAGCGAGGATCAATATTCAGGACTCAATTCACCGTGACACAGTGAGGATCAATATTCAGGAATCAATTCACCATGACACAGCAAGGATCAATATTCAGGAATCAATTCACCGTGACACAGCGAGGATCAATATTCAGGACTCAATTCACCGTGACACAGCAAGGATCAATATTCAGGATTCAACTCACAGTGACATCACGAGGATCAATATTCAGGAACCAATTCACCGTGACACAGCGAGGATCAATATTCAGGAATCAATTCACTGTGACACAGCAAGGATCAATATTCGGAATCAATTCACAGTGACACAGCGAGGATCAATATTCAGGAACCAATTCATTGTGACACAGCGAGGATCAATATTCAGGAATCACTTCACCGTGACACAGCGAGGATCAATATTCAGGAATCAATTCACCATGACACATCCAGGATCAATATTCAGGAATCAATTCACAGTGACACAGCGAGGATCAACCTTCAGGAATCAATTCACCGTGACACAGCGAGGACCAATATTCAGGAATCAATTCACCGTGTCACAGCGAGGATCAATATTCAGGAATCAATTCACCGTGACACAGCAAGGATCAATATTCAGGAATCAATTCACCGTGACACAGTGAGGATCAATATTCAGGAATCAATTCACCGTGTCACAGCGAGGATCAATATTCAGGAATCAATTCACCGTGACATCGCGAGGATCAATATTCAGGAACCAATTCACCGTGACACAGTGAGGATCAATATTCAGGAATCAATTCACCGTGACACAGTGAGGATCAATATTCAGGAATCAATTCACCGTGTCACAGCGAGGATCAATATTCAGGAATCAATTCACCGTGACATCGCGAGGATCAATATTCAGGAACCAATTCACCGTGACACAGCGAATATCAATATTCAGGAATCAATTCACCGTGACACAGCGAGTATCAATATTCAGGAACCAATTCACCGTGACACAGCGAGTATCAATATTCAGGAACCAATTCACCGTGACACAGCGAATATCAATATTCAGGAATCAATTCACCGTGACACAGCGAGTATCAATATTCAGGAACCAATTCACCGTGACACAGCGAATATCAATATTCAGGAATCAATTCACCGTGACACAGCGAGGATCAATATTCAGGAATCAATTCACCGTGACACAGCAAGGATCAATATTCAGGAATCAATTCACCGTGACACAGCAAGGATCAATATTCAGGAATCAATTCACCGTGTCACAGCGAGGATCAATATTCAGGAATCAATTCACCGTGACACAGCAAGGATCAATATTCAGGAATCAATTCATCGTGACACAGTGAGGATCAATATTCAGGAATCAATTCACCGTGTCACAGCGAGGATCAATATTCAGGAATCAATTCACCGTGACACAGCAAGGATTAATATGCAGGACTCAATTCACCGTGATACAGCGAGGATCAATATTCAGGACTCAATTCACCGTGACACAGCGAGGATCAATATTCAGGAATCAATTCACCGTGACACAGCAAGGATCAATATTCAGGAATCAATTCACCGTGACACAGCGAGGATCAATATTCAGGACTCAATTCACCGTGACACAGCGAGGATCAATATTCAGGATTCAACTCACAGTGACATCACGAGGATCAATATTCAGGATTTAATTCACTGTGACACAGCAAGGATCAATATTCGGAATCAATTCACAGTGACACAGCGAGGATCAATATTCAGGAACCAATTCATTGTGACACAGCGAGGATCAATATTCAGGAATCACTTCACCGTGACACAGCGAGGATCAATATTCAGGAATCAATTCATCGTGACACACCGAGGATCAATATTCAGGAATCAATTCACCGCTACACAGCGAGGATCAATATTCAGGAATCAATTCACCGTGACACAATGAGGACCAATATTCAGGAATCAATTCACCGTGACACAGCGAAGATCAATATTCAGGAATCAATTCAAAGTGACACAGTGAGGATCAATATTCAGGAATCAATTCACCGTGTCACAGCGAGGATCAATATTCAGGAATCAATTCATCGTGACACAGCGAAGATCAATATTCAGGAATCAATTCAAAGTGACGCAGCAAGGATCAACATTCCGGAATCAATTCACCGTGACACAGCGAAGATCAACATTCAGGAATCAATTCACCGTGACACAGCGAGGATCAATATTCCGGAACCAATTCACCGTGACACAGCGAGGATCAATATTCAGGAATCAATTCATGTGAGACAGTGAGGATCAATATTCAGGAATCAATTCATCGTGACATCGCGAGGATCAATATTCAGGAATCAATTCACCGTGACACAGCGAGGATCAATATTCAGGAATCAATTCACCGTGAAACAACGGGGAGCAATATTCAGGAATCAATTCACCGTGACACAGCGAAGATCAATGTTCAGGAACCAATTCACCGTGACACAGTGAGGATCAATATTCAGGAATCAATTCACCGTGACACAGCGAGGATCAATATTCAGGAACCATTACACCGTGACACAGCGAGGATCAATATTCAGGAACCAATTCACCGTGACACAGCGAGGATCAATATTCAGGAATCAATTCACCGTGACACAGCGAGGATCAATATTCAGGAACCAATTCCTCGTAGCACAGCGAGGATCAATATTCAGGAATCAATTCACTGTGACACAGCAAGGATTAATATGCAGGACTCAATTCACCGTGATACAGCGAGGATCAATATTCAGGACTCAATTCACCGTGACACAGCGAGGATCAATATTCAGGAATCAATTCAACGTGACACAGCGAGGATCAATATTCAGGAATCAATTCACCATGACACAGCAAGGATCAATATTCAGGAATCAATTCACCGTGACACAGCGAGGATCAATATTCAGGACTCAATTCACCGTGACACAGCAAGGATCAATATTCAGGATTCAACTCACAGTGACATCACGAGGATCAATATTCAGGATTCAATTCACTGTGATACAGCAAGGATCAATATTCGGAATCAATTCACAGTGACACAGCGAGGATCAATATTCAGGAACCAATTCACCGTGACACAGCTAGGATCAATATTCAGGAACCAATTCACCGTGACACAGCGAGGATCAATATTCAGGAATCAATTCACCATGACATCGCGAGGATCAATATTCTGGAAACAATTCACCGTAAACAGTGAGGATCAATATTCAGGAATCAATTCACCGTGACACGGCGAGGATCAATATTCAGTCATTAATTCACAGTGACACAGTGAGGATCAATATTCAGGAATCAATTCACCGTGACAGAGCGAGGATCAATACTCAGGAACCAATTCACCGTGACACAGCGAGGATCAATATTCAGGAACCAATTCACCGTGACACAGCGAGGATCAATATTCAGGAACCAATTCCTCGAGACACAGCGAGGATCAATATTCAGGAATCAATTCACTGTGACACAGCGAGGATCAATATTCAGGAATCAATTCATCGTGACACAGCGAGGATCAATATTCAGGACTCAATTCACCGTGACACAGCGAGGATCAATATTCAGTAATTAATTCACAGTGACACAGTGAGGATCAATATTCAGGAACCAATTCACCGTGACACAGCGAGGATCAATATTCAGGAATCAATTCATGTGAGACAGCGAGGATCAATATTCAGGAATCAATTCACTGTGTCACAGCGAGGATCAATATTCAGGAATCAATTCACAGTGACACAGCAAGGATCAATATTCAGGAATCAATTCACCGTGTCACAGCGAGGATCAATATTCAGGAATCAATTCACCGTGACACAGCGAGGATCAATATTCAGGAACCAATTCACCGTGACACAGCGAGGATCAATATTCAGGAATCAATTCACCGTGACACAGCGAGGATCAATATTCAGGAACCAATTCCTCGTAGCACAGCGAGGATCAATATTCAGGAATCAATTCACTGTGACACAGCAAGGATTAATATGCAGGACTCAATTCACCGTGATACAGCGAGGATCAATATTCAGGACTCAATTCACCGTGACACAGCGAGGATCAATATTCAGGAATCAATTCAACGTGACACAGCGAGGATCAATATTCAGGAATCAATTCACCATGACACAGCAAGGATCAATATTCAGGAATCAATTCACCGTGACACAGCGAGGATCAATATTCAGGACTCAATTCACCGTGACACAGCAAGGATCAATATTCAGGATTCAACTCACAGTGACATCACGAGGATCAATATTCAGGATTCAATTCACTGTGATACAGCAAGGATCAATATTCGGAATCAATTCACAGTGACACAGCGAGGATCAATATTCAGGAACCAATTCACCGTGACACAGCTAGGATCAATATTCAGGAACCAATTCACCGTGACACAGCGAGGATCAATATTCAGGAATCAATTCACCATGACATCGCGAGGATCAATATTCTGGAAACAATTCACCGTAAACAGTGAGGATCAATATTCAGGAATCAATTCACCGTGACACGGCGAGGATCAATATTCAGTCATTAATTCACAGTGACACAGTGAGGATCAATATTCAGGAATCAATTCACCGTGACAGAGCGAGGATCAATACTCAGGAACCAATTCACCGTGACACAGCGAGGATCAATATTCAGGAACCAATTCACCGTGACACAGCGAGGATCAATATTCAGGAACCAATTCCTCGAGACACAGCGAGGATCAATATTCAGGAATCAATTCACTGTGACACAGCGAGGATCAATATTCAGGAATCAATTCATCGTGACACAGCGAGGATCAATATTCAGGACTCAATTCACCGTGACACAGCGAGGATCAATATTCAGTAATTAATTCACAGTGACACAGTGAGGATCAATATTCAGGAACCAATTCATCGTGACACAGCGAGTATCAATATTCAGGAATCAATTCACCGTGACACAGCGAATATCAATATTCAGGAATCAATTCACCATGACACAGCAAGGATCAATATTCAGGAACCAATTCACCGTGACACAGCAAAGATCAATATTCAGGAACCAATTCACCGTGACACAGCGAGGATCAATATTCAGGAATCAATTCACCGTGAAACAACAGGGAGCAATATTCAGGAATCAATTCACCGTGACACAGCGAAGATCAATGTTCAGGAACCAATTCACCGTGACTCAGCGAGGATCAATATTCAGGAACCAATTCACCGTGACACAGCGAGGATCAATATTCAGAAACCAATTCCTCGTAGCACAGCGAGGATCAATATTCAGGAATCAATTCACTGTGACACAGCAAGGATTAATATGCAGGACTCAATTCACCGTGATACAGCGAGGATCAATATTCAGGACTCAATTCACCGTGACACAGTGAGGATCAATATTCAGGAATCAATTCACCATGACACAGCAAGGATCAATATTCAGGAATCAATTCACCGTGACACAGCGAGGATCAATATTCAGGACTCAATTCACCGTGACACAGCAAGGATCAATATTCAGGATTCAACTCACAGTGACATCACGAGGATCAATATTCAGGAACCAATTCACCGTGACACAGCGAGGATCAATATTCAGGAATCAATTCACTGTGACACAGCAAGGATCAATATTCGGAATCAATTCACAGTGACACAGCGAGGATCAATATTCAGGAACCAATTCATTGTGACACAGCGAGGATCAATATTCAGGAATCACTTCACCGTGACACAGCGAGGATCAATATTCAGGAATCAATTCACCATGACACATCCAGGATCAATATTCAGGAATCAATTCACAGTGACACAGCGAGGATCAACCTTCAGGAATCAATTCACCGTGACACAGCGAGGACCAATATTCAGGAATCAATTCACCGTGTCACAGCGAGGATCAATATTCAGGAATCAATTCACCGTGACACAGCAAGGATCAATATTCAGGAATCAATTCACCGTGACACAGTGAGGATCAATATTCAGGAATCAATTCACCGTGTCACAGCGAGGATCAATATTCAGGAATCAATTCACCGTGACATCGCGAGGATCAATATTCAGGAACCAATTCACCGTGACACAGTGAGGATCAATATTCAGGAATCAATTCACCGTGACACAGTGAGGATCAATATTCAGGAATCAATTCACCGTGTCACAGCGAGGATCAATATTCAGGAATCAATTCACCGTGACATCGCGAGGATCAATATTCAGGAACCAATTCACCGTGACACAGCGAATATCAATATTCAGGAATCAATTCACCGTGACACAGCGAGTATCAATATTCAGGAACCAATTCACCGTGACACAGCGAGTATCAATATTCAGGAACCAATTCACCGTGACACAGCGAATATCAATATTCAGGAATCAATTCACCGTGACACAGCGAGTATCAATATTCAGGAACCAATTCACCGTGACACAGCGAATATCAATATTCAGGAATCAATTCACCGTGACACAGCGAGGATCAATATTCAGGAATCAATTCACCGTGACACAGCAAGGATCAATATTCAGGAATCAATTCACCGTGACACAGCAAGGATCAATATTCAGGAATCAATTCACCGTGTCACAGCGAGGATCAATATTCAGGAATCAATTCACCGTGACACAGCAAGGATCAATATTCAGGAATCAATTCATCGTGACACAGTGAGGATCAATATTCAGGAATCAATTCACCGTGTCACAGCGAGGATCAATATTCAGGAATCAATTCACCGTGACACAGCAAGGATTAATATGCAGGACTCAATTCACCGTGATACAGCGAGGATCAATATTCAGGACTCAATTCACCGTGACACAGCGAGGATCAATATTCAGGAATCAATTCACCGTGACACAGCAAGGATCAATATTCAGGAATCAATTCACCGTGACACAGCGAGGATCAATATTCAGGACTCAATTCACCGTGACACAGCGAGGATCAATATTCAGGATTCAACTCACAGTGACATCACGAGGATCAATATTCAGGATTTAATTCACTGTGACACAGCAAGGATCAATATTCGGAATCAATTCACAGTGACACAGCGAGGATCAATATTCAGGAACCAATTCATTGTGACACAGCGAGGATCAATATTCAGGAATCACTTCACCGTGACACAGCGAGGATCAATATTCAGGAATCAATTCATCGTGACACACCGAGGATCAATATTCAGGAATCAATTCACCGCTACACAGCGAGGATCAATATTCAGGAATCAATTCACCGTGACACAATGAGGACCAATATTCAGGAATCAATTCACCGTGACACAGCGAAGATCAATATTCAGGAATCAATTCAAAGTGACACAGTGAGGATCAATATTCAGGAATCAATTCACCGTGTCACAGCGAGGATCAATATTCAGGAATCAATTCATCGTGACACAGCGAAGATCAATATTCAGGAATCAATTCAAAGTGACGCAGCAAGGATCAACATTCCGGAATCAATTCACCGTGACACAGCGAAGATCAACATTCAGGAATCAATTCACCGTGACACAGCGAGGATCAATATTCCGGAACCAATTCACCGTGACACAGCGAGGATCAATATTCAGGAATCAATTCATGTGAGACAGTGAGGATCAATATTCAGGAATCAATTCATCGTGACATCGCGAGGATCAATATTCAGGAATCAATTCACCGTGACACAGCGAGGATCAATATTCAGGAATCAATTCACCGTGAAACAACGGGGAGCAATATTCAGGAATCAATTCACCGTGACACAGCGAAGATCAATGTTCAGGAACCAATTCACCGTGACACAGTGAGGATCAATATTCAGGAATCAATTCACCGTGACACAGCGAGGATCAATATTCAGGAACCATTACACCGTGACACAGCGAGGATCAATATTCAGGAACCAATTCACCGTGACACAGCGAGGATCAATATTCAGGAATCAATTCACCGTGACACAGCGAGGATCAATATTCAGGAACCAATTCCTCGTAGCACAGCGAGGATCAATATTCAGGAATCAATTCACTGTGACACAGCAAGGATTAATATGCAGGACTCAATTCACCGTGATACAGCGAGGATCAATATTCAGGACTCAATTCACCGTGACACAGCGAGGATCAATATTCAGGAATCAATTCAACGTGACACAGCGAGGATCAATATTCAGGAATCAATTCACCATGACACAGCAAGGATCAATATTCAGGAATCAATTCACCGTGACACAGCGAGGATCAATATTCAGGACTCAATTCACCGTGACACAGCAAGGATCAATATTCAGGATTCAACTCACAGTGACATCACGAGGATCAATATTCAGGATTCAATTCACTGTGATACAGCAAGGATCAATATTCGGAATCAATTCACAGTGACACAGCGAGGATCAATATTCAGGAACCAATTCACCGTGACACAGCTAGGATCAATATTCAGGAACCAATTCACCGTGACACAGCGAGGATCAATATTCAGGAATCAATTCACCATGACATCGCGAGGATCAATATTCTGGAAACAATTCACCGTAAACAGTGAGGATCAATATTCAGGAATCAATTCACCGTGACACGGCGAGGATCAATATTCAGTCATTAATTCACAGTGACACAGTGAGGATCAATATTCAGGAATCAATTCACCGTGACAGAGCGAGGATCAATACTCAGGAACCAATTCACCGTGACACAGCGAGGATCAATATTCAGGAACCAATTCACCGTGACACAGCGAGGATCAATATTCAGGAACCAATTCCTCGAGACACAGCGAGGATCAATATTCAGGAATCAATTCACTGTGACACAGCGAGGATCAATATTCAGGAATCAATTCATCGTGACACAGCGAGGATCAATATTCAGGACTCAATTCACCGTGACACAGCGAGGATCAATATTCAGTAATTAATTCACAGTGACACAGTGAGGATCAATATTCAGGAACCAATTCACCGTGACACAGCGAGGATCAATATTCAGGAATCAATTCATGTGAGACAGCGAGGATCAATATTCAGGAATCAATTCACTGTGTCACAGCGAGGATCAATATTCAGGAATCAATTCACCGTGACACAGCAAGGATCAATATTCAGGAATCAATTCACCGTGTCACAGCGAGGATCAATATTCAGGAATCAATTCACCGTGACACAGCGAGGATCAATATTCAGGAACCAATTCACCGTGACACAGCGAGGATCAATATTCAGGAATCAATTCACCGTGACACAGCGAGGATCAATATTCAGGAACCAATTCCTCGTAGCACAGCGAGGATCAATATTCAGGAATCAATTCACTGTGACACAGCAAGGATTAATATGCAGGACTCAATTCACCGTGATACAGCGAGGATCAATATTCAGGACTCAATTCACCGTGACACAGCGAGGATCAATATTCAGGAATCAATTCAACGTGACACAGCGAGGATCAATATTCAGGAATCAATTCACCATGACACAGCAAGGATCAATATTCAGGAATCAATTCACCGTGACACAGCGAGGATCAATATTCAGGACTCAATTCACCGTGACACAGCAAGGATCAATATTCAGGATTCAACTCACAGTGACATCACGAGGATCAATATTCAGGATTCAATTCACTGTGATACAGCAAGGATCAATATTCGGAATCAATTCACAGTGACACAGCGAGGATCAATATTCAGGAACCAATTCACCGTGACACAGCTAGGATCAATATTCAGGAACCAATTCACCGTGACACAGCGAGGATCAATATTCAGGAATCAATTCACCATGACATCGCGAGGATCAATATTCTGGAAACAATTCACCGTAAACAGTGAGGATCAATATTCAGGAATCAATTCACCGTGACACGGCGAGGATCAATATTCAGTCATTAATTCACAGTGACACAGTGAGGATCAATATTCAGGAATCAATTCACCGTGACAGAGCGAGGATCAATACTCAGGAACCAATTCACCGTGACACAGCGAGGATCAATATTCAGGAACCAATTCACCGTGACACAGCGAGGATCAATATTCAGGAACCAATTCCTCGAGACACAGCGAGGATCAATATTCAGGAATCAATTCACTGTGACACAGCGAGGATCAATATTCAGGAATCAATTCATCGTGACACAGCGAGGATCAATATTCAGGACTCAATTCACCGTGACACAGCGAGGATCAATATTCAGTAATTAATTCACAGTGACACAGTGAGGATCAATATTCAGGAACCAATTCACCGTGACACAGCGAGGATCAATATTCAGGAATCAATTCATGTGAGACAGCGAGGATCAATATTCAGGAATCAATTCACTGTGTCACAGCGAGGATCAATATTCAGGAATCAATTCACCGTGACACAGCAAGGATCAATATTCAGGAATCAATTCACCGTGTCACAGCGAGGATCAATATTCAGGAATCAATTCACCGTGACACAGCGAGGATCAATATTCAGGAATCAATTCACCGTGTCACAGCGAGGATCAATATTCAGGAATCAATTCACCGTGACAGAGCGAGGATCAATATTCAGGAATCAATTCACTGTGACACAGCGAGGACCAATATTCAGGAATCAATTCACCGTGACACAGCGAGGATCAATATTCAGGAATCAATTCACCGTGACACAGTGAGCATCAATATTCAGGAATCAATTCATGTGAGACAGTGAGGACCAATATTCAGGAATCAATTCATCGTGACACAGCGAGGATCAATATTCAGGAATCAATTCACCGTGTCACAGCGAGGATCAATATTCAGGAATCAATTCATGTGAGACAGTGAGGACCAATATTCAGGAACCAATTCACCGTGTCACAGCGAGGATCAATATTCAGGAATCAATTCATGTGAGACAGCGAGGATCAATATTCAGGAATCAATTCACCGTGACACAGCGAGGATCAATATTCAGGAATCAATTCACCGTGACACAGTGAGGACCAATATTCAGGAATCAATTCACCGTGACACAGCGAGGATCAATATTCAGGAATCAATTCACCGTGACACAGTGAGCATCAATATTCAGGAATCAATTCATGTGAGACAGCGAGGATCAATATTCAGGAATCAATTCACCGTGACATCACGAGGATCAATATTCAGGATTCAATTCACTGTGACACAGCAAGGCTTAATATTCGGAATCAATTCACAGTGACATAGCGAGGATCAATATTCAGGAACCAATTCATTGTGACACAGCGAGGATCAATATTCAGGAATCAATTCACAGTGAGACAGCGAGGATCAATATTCAGGAATCAATTCATTGTGACACAGCCAGGATCAATATTCAGGAATCAATTCACCGTGACACAGTGAGGATCAATATTCAGGAACCAATTCACCGTGACACAGCGAGGATCAATATTCCGGAATCAATTCACCGTGATACAGCGAGGATCAATATTCAGGAATCAATTCACCGCTACACAGCGAGGATCAATATTCAGGAACCAATTCATTGTGACACAGCGAGGATCAATATTCAGGAATCAATTCACAGTGACATAGCGAAGATCAATATTCAGGAATCAATTCACCGTGATACAGCGAGGATCAATATTCAGGAATCAATTCACCGCTACACAGCGAGGATCAATATTCAGGAACCAATTCATTGTGACACAGCGAGGATCAATATTCAGGAATCAATTCACCGTGACACAGCGAGGATCAATATTCAGGAATCAATTCACCGTGACACAGCAAGGATCAATATTCAGGAATCAATTCACCGTGACACAGCGAGGATCAATATTCAGGAATCAATTCACCGTGACACAGCGAGGATCAATATTCAGGAATCAATTCACCGTGACTCAGCGAGGATCAATATTCAGGAACCAATTCATTGTGACACAGCGAGGATCAATATTCAGGAATCAATTCACCGTGAGACAGCGAGGATCAATATTCAGGAACCAATTCATTGTGACACAGCGAGGATCAATATTCAGGAATCAATTCACCGTGACACAGTGAGGATCAATATTCCGGAATCAATTCACTGTGACACAGCGAGGATCAATATTCAGGAACCAATTCACCGTGACACAGTGAGGATCAATATTCAGGAATCAATTCACCGTGACACAGCGAGGATCAACCTTCAGGAATCAATTCACCATGACACAGCGAGGATCAATATTCAGGAATCAATTCACCGTGACACAGCGAGGATCAATATTCAGGAATCAATTCACCGTGACACAGCGAGGACCAATATTCAGGGATCAATTCACCGTGACACAGCGAAGATCAATATTCAGGAATCAATTCACAGTGACACAGCGAGGATCAATATTCAGGAATCAATTCACCGTGACACAGCGAGGATCAATATTCAGGAATCAATTCACCGTGACACAGTGAGGACCACTATTCAGGAACCAATTCACCGTGACACAGCGAGGATCAATATTCAGGAATCAATTCACCGTGACACAGCGAGGATCAATATTCAGGAATCAATTCACCGTGACACAGCGAGGATCAATATTCAGGAATCAATTCACCGTGACACAGCGAGGACCAATATTCAGGGATCAATTCACCGTGACACAGCGAAGATCAATATTCAGGAATCAATTCACAGTGACACAGCGAGGATCAATATTCAGGAATCAATTCACCGTGACACAGCGAGGATCAATATTCAGGAATCAATTCACCGTGACACAGTGAGGACCACTATTCAGGAACCAATTCACCGTGACACAGCGAGGATCAATATTCAGGAATCAATTCATGTGAGACAGCGAGGATCAATATTCAGGAATCAATTCATCGTGACACAGCGAGGATCAATATTCAGGAATCAATTCACAGTGACACAGCGAGGATCAATATTCTGGAAACAATTCACCGTAACACAGTGAGGATCAATATTCAGGAATCAATTCACCGTGACAAAGCGAGGATCAATATTCAGGAACCAATTCACCGTGACACAGCGAGGATCAATATTCAGGATTCAACTCACAGTGACATCACGAGGATCAATATTCAGGATTCAATTCACTGTGACACAGCAAGGATCAATATTCGGAATCAATTCACAGTGACATAGCGAGGATCAATATTCAGGAACCAATTCATTGTGACACAGCGAGGATCAATATTCAGGAATCAATTCACAGTGAGACAGCGAGGATCAATATTCAGGAATCAATTCATTGTGACACAGCCAGGATCAATATTCAGGAATCAATTCACCGTGACACAGCGAGGATCAATATTCAGGAATCAATTCACCGTGACACA
This sequence comes from Chiloscyllium punctatum, assembly GCF_047496795.1. NCBI lineage: Eukaryota > Metazoa > Chordata > Chondrichthyes > Orectolobiformes > Hemiscylliidae > Chiloscyllium > Chiloscyllium punctatum. Next base: position 4,736,419 of record NC_092766.1, read on the forward strand.
GCGAGGATCAATATTCAGGAATCAATTCACCGTGACTCAGCGAGGATCAATATTCAGGAACCAATTCATTGTGACACAGCGAGGATCAATATTCAGGAATCAATTCACCGTGAGACAGCGAGGATCAATATTCAGGAACCAATTCATTGTGACACAGCGAGGATCAATATTCAGGAATCAATTCACCGTGACACAGTGAGGATCAATATTCAGGAATCAATTCACTGTGACACAGCGAGGATCAATATTCAGGAACAAATTCACCGTGACACAGTGAGGATCAATATTCAGGAATCAATTCACCGTGACACAGCGAGGATCAACCTTCAGGAATCAATTCACCATGACACAGCGAGGATCAATATTCAGGAATCAATTCACCGTGACACAGCGAGGATCAATATTCAGGAATCAATTCACCGTGACACAGCGAGGACCAATATTCAGGGATCAATTCACCGTGACACAGCGAAGATCAATATTCAGGAATCAATTCACAGTGACACAGCGAGGATCAATATTCAGGAATCAATTCACCGTGACACAGCGAGGACCAATATTCAGGAATCAATTCACCGTGACACAGTGAGGACCAATATTCAGGAATCAATTCACCGTGACACAGCGAGGATCAATATTCAGGAATCAATTCACCGTGACACAGTGAGCATCAATATTCAGGAATCAATTCATGTGAGACAGCGAGGATCAATATTCAGGAATCAATTCACCGTGACATCACGAGGATCAATATTCAGGATTCAATTCACTGTGACACAGCAAGGCTTAATATTCGGAATCAATTCACAGTGACATAGCGAGGATCAATATTCAGGAACCAATTCATTGTGACACAGCGAGGATCAATATTCAGGAATCAATTCACAGTGAGACAGCGAGGATCAATATTCAGGAATCAATTCATTGTGACACAGCCAGGATCAATATTCAGGAATCAATTCACCGTGACACAGTGAGGATCAATATTCAGGAACCAATTCACCGTGACACAGCGAGGATCAATATTCCGGAATCAATTCACCGTGATACAGCGAGGATCAATATTCAGGAATCAATTCACCGCTACACAGCGAGGATCAATATTCAGGAACCAATTCATTGTGACACAGCGAGGATCAATATTCAGGAATCAATTCACAGTGACATAGCGAAGATCAATATTCAGGAATCAATTCACCGTGATACAGCGAGGATCAATATTCAGGAATCAATTCACCGCTACACAGCGAGGATCAATATTCAGGAACCAATTCATTGTGACACAGCGAGGATCAATATTCAGGAATCAATTCACCGTGACACAGCGAGGATCAATATTCAGGAATCAATTCACCGTGACACAGCAAGGATCAATATTCAGGAATCAATTCACCGTGACACAGCGAGGATCAATATTCAGGAATCAATTCACCGTGACACAGCGAGGATCAATATTCAGGAATCAATTCACCGTGACTCAGCGAGGATCAATATTCAGGAACCAATTCATTGTGACACAGCGAGGATCAATATTCAGGAATCAATTCACCGTGAGACAGCGAGGATCAATATTCAGGAACCAATTCATTGTGACACAGCGAGGATCAATATTCAGGAATCAATTCACCGTGACACAGTGAGGATCAATATTCCGGAATCAATTCACTGTGACACAGCGAGGATCAATATTCAGGAACCAATTCACCGTGACACAGTGAGGATCAATATTCAGGAATCAATTCACCGTGACACAGCGAGGATCAACCTTCAGGAATCAATTCACCATGACACAGCGAGGATCAATATTCAGGAATCAATTCACCGTGACACAGCGAGGATCAATATTCAGGAATCAATTCACCGTGACACAGCGAGGACCAATATTCAGGGATCAATTCACCGTGACACAGCGAAGATCAATATTCAGGAATCAATTCACAGTGACACAGCGAGGATCAATATTCAGGAATCAATTCACCGTGACACAGCGAGGATCAATATTCAGGAATCAATTCACCGTGACACAGTGAGGACCACTATTCAGGAACCAATTCACCGTGACACAGCGAGGATCAATATTCAGGAATCAATTCACCGTGACACAGCGAGGATCAATATTCAGGAATCAATTCACCGTGACACAGCGAGGATCAATATTCAGGAATCAATTCACCGTGACACAGCGAGGACCAATATTCAGGGATCAATTCACCGTGACACAGCGAAGATCAATATTCAGGAATCAATTCACAGTGACACAGCGAGGATCAATATTCAGGAATCAATTCACCGTGACACAGCGAGGATCAATATTCAGGAATCAATTCACCGTGACACAGTGAGGACCACTATTCAGGAACCAATTCACCGTGACACAGCGAGGATCAATATTCAGGAATCAATTCATGTGAGACAGCGAGGATCAATATTCAGGAATCAATTCATCGTGACACAGCGAGGATCAATATTCAGGAATCAATTCACAGTGACACAGCGAGGATCAATATTCTGGAAACAATTCACCGTAACACAGTGAGGATCAATATTCAGGAATCAATTCACCGTGACAAAGCGAGGATCAATATTCAGGAACCAATTCACCGTGACACAGCGAGGATCAATATTCAGGATTCAACTCACAGTGACATCACGAGGATCAATATTCAGGATTCAATTCACTGTGACACAGCAAGGATCAATATTCGGAATCAATTCACAGTGACATAGCGAGGATCAATATTCAGGAACCAATTCATTGTGACACAGCGAGGATCAATATTCAGGAATCAATTCACAGTGAGACAGCGAGGATCAATATTCAGGAATCAATTCATTGTGACACAGCCAGGATCAATATTCAGGAATCAATTCACCGTGACACAGTGAGGATCAATATTCAGGAACCAATTCACCGTGACACAGCGAGGATCAATATTCAGGAATCAATTCACCGTGACACAGCGAGGATCAATATTCAGGAATCAATTCACCGTGACTCAGCGAGGATCAATATTCAGGAACCAATTCATTGTGACACAGCGAGGATCAATATTCAGGAATCAATTCACCGTGAGACAGCGAGGATCAATATTCAGGAACCAATTCATTGTGACACAGCGAGGATCAATATTCAGGAATCAATTCACCGTGACACAGTGAGGATCAATATTCAGGAATCAATTCACTGTGACACAGCGAGGATCAATATTCAGGAACAAATTCACCGTGACACAGTGAGGATCAATATTCAGGAATCAATTCACCGTGACACAGCGAGGATCAACCTTCAGGAATCAATTCACCATGACACAGCGAGGATCAATATTCAGGAATCAATTCACCGTGACACAGCGAGGATCAATATTCAGGAATCAATTCACCGTGACACAGCGAGGACCAATATTCAGGGATCAATTCACCGTGACACAGCGAAGATCAATATTCAGGAATCAATTCACAGTGACACAGCGAGGATCAATATTCAGGAATCAATTCACCGTGACACAGCGAGGACCAATATTCAGGAATCAATTCACCGTGACACAGCGAGGATCAATATTCAGGAATCAATTCACCGTGACACAGTGAGGACCACTATTCAGGAACCAATTCACCGTGACACAGCGAGGATCAATATTCAGGAATCAATTCATGTGAGACAGCGAGGATCAATATTCAGGAATCAATTCATCGTGACACAGCGAGGATCAATATTCAGGAACCAATTCACCGTGACACAGCGAGGATCAATATTCAGGAATCAATTCACCGTGACAAAGCGAGGATCAATATTCAGGAACCAATTCACCGTGACACAGCGAGGATCAATATTCAGGAATCAATTCACCGTGACACAGCGAGGATCAATATTCAGGAACCAATTCACCGTGTCACAGCGAAGATCAATATTCAGGAACCAATTCACCGTGACACAGCGAGGTTCAATATTCAGGAATCAATTCACCATGACACAGCAAGGATCAATATTCAGGAACCAATTCACCGTGACACAGCAAAGATCAATATTCAGGAACCAATTCACCGTGACACAGCGAGGATCAATATTCAGGAATCAATTCACCGTGAAACAACAGGGAGCAATATTCAGGAATCAATTCACCGTGACACAGCGAAGATCAATGTTCAGGAACCAATTCACCGTGACTCAGCGAGGATCAATATTCAGGAACCAATTCACCGTGACACAGCGAGGATCAATATTCAGAAACCAATTCCTCGTAGCACAGCGAGGATCAATATTCAGGAATCAATTCACTGTGACACAGCAAGGATTAATATGCAGGACTCAATTCACCGTGATACAGCGAGGATCAATATTCAGGACTCAATTCACCGTGACACAGCGAGGATCAATATTCAGGAATCAATTCACCATGACACAGCAAGGATCAATATTCAGGAATCAATTCACCGTGACACAGCGAGGATCAATATTCAGGACTCAATTCACCGTGACACAGCAAGGATCAATATTCAGGATTCAACTCACAGTGACATCACGAGGATCAATATTCAGGATTCAATTCACTGTGACACAGCAAGGATCAATATTCGGAATCAATTCACAGTGACACAGCGAGGATCAATATTCAGGAACCAATTCATTGTGACACAGCGAGGATCAATATTCAGGAATCACTTCACCGTGACACAGCGAGGATCAATATTCAGGAATCAATTCACCATGACACATCCAGGATCAATATTCAGGAATCAATTCACAGTGACACAGCGAGGATCAACCTTCAGGAATCAATTCACCGTGACACAGCGAGGACCAATATTCAGGAATCAATTCACCGTGTCACAGCGAGGATCAATATTCAGGAATCAATTCACCGTGACACAGCAAGGATCAATATTCAGGAATCAATTCACCGTGACACAGTGAGGATCAATATTCAGGAATCAATTCACCGTGTCACAGCGAGGATCAATATTCAGGAATCAATTCACCGTGACATCGCGAGGATCAATATTCAGGAACCAATTCACCGTGACACAGTGAGGATCAATATTCAGGAATCAATTCACCGTGACACAGTGAGGATCAATATTCAGGAATCAATTCACCGTGTCACAGCGAGGATCAATATTCAGGAATCAATTCACCGTGACACAGCGAGTATCAATATTCAGGAACCAATTCACCGTGACACAGCGAATATCAATATTCAGGAATCAATTCACCGTGACACAGCGAGGATCAATATTCAGGAATCAATTCACCGTGACACAGCAAGGATCAATATTCAGGAATCAATTCACCGTGACACAGCAAGGATCAATATTCAGGAATCAATTCACCGTGTCACAGCGAGGATCAATATTCAGGAATCAATTCACCGTGACACAGCAAGGATCAATATTCAGGAATCAATTCATCGTGACACAGTGAGGATCAATATTCAGGAATCAATTCACCGTGTCACAGCGAGGATCAATATTCAGGAATCAATTCACCGTGACACAGCAAGGATTAATATGCAGGACTCAATTCACCGTGATACAGCGAGGATCAATATTCAGGACTCAATTCACCGTGACACAGCGAGGATCAATATTCAGGAATCAATTCACCGTGACACAGCAAGGATCAATATTCAGGAATCAATTCACCGTGACACAGCGAGGATCAATATTCAGGACTCAATTCACCGTGACACAGCGAGGATCAATATTCAGGATTCAACTCACAGTGACATCACGAGGATCAATATTCAGGATTTAATTCACTGTGACACAGCAAGGATCAATATTCGGAATCAATTCACAGTGACACAGCGAGGATCAATATTCAGGAACCAATTCATTGTGACACAGCGAGGATCAATATTCAGGAATCACTTCACCGTGACACAGCGAGGATCAATATTCAGGAATCAATTCATCGTGACACACCGAGGATCAATATTCAGGAATCAATTCACCGCTACACAGCGAGGATCAATATTCAGGAATCAATTCACCGTGACACAGCGAGGATCAATATTCAGGAATCAATTCACCGTGACACAATGAGGACCAATATTCAGGAATCAATTCACCATGACACAGCGAAGATCAATATTCAGGAATCAATTCAAAGTGACACAGTGAGGATCAATATTCAGGAATCAATTCATCGTGACACAGCGAAGATCAATATTCAGGAATCAATTCAAAGTGACGCAGCAAGGATCAACATTCCGGAATCAATTCACCGTGACACAGCGAAGATCAACATTCAGGAATCAATTCACCGTGACACAGCGAGGATCAATATTCCGGAACCAATTCACCGTGACACAGCGAGGATCAATATTCAGGAATCAATTCATGTGAGACAGTGAGGATCAATATTCAGGAATCAATTCATCGTGACATCGCGAGGATCAATATTCAGGAATCAATTCACCGTGACACAGCGAGGATCAATATTCAGGAATCAATTCACCGTGAAACAACGGGGAGCAATATTCAGGAATCAATTCACCGTGACACAGCGAAGATCAATGTTCAGGAACCAATTCACCGTGACACAGTGAGGATCAATATTCAGGAATCAATTCACCGTGACACAGCGAGGATCAATATTCAGGAACCATTACACCGTGACACAGCGAGGATCAATATTCAGGAACCAATTCACCGTGACACAGCGAGGATCAATATTCAGGAATCAATTCACCGTGACACAGCGAGGATCAATATTCAGGAACCAATTCCTCGTAGCACAGCGAGGATCAATATTCAGGAATCAATTCACTGTGACACAGCAAGGATTAATATGCAGGACTCAATTCACCGTGATACAGCGAGGATCAATATTCAGGACTCAATTCACCGTGACACAGCGAGGATCAATATTCAGGAATCAATTCAACGTGACACAGCGAGGATCAATATTCAGGAATCAATTCACCATGACACAGCAAGGATCAATATTCAGGAATCAATTCACCGTGACACAGCGAGGATCAATATTCAGGACTCAATTCACCGTGACACAGCAAGGATCAATATTCAGGATTCAACTCACAGTGACATCACGAGGATCAATATTCAGGATTCAATTCACTGTGATACAGCAAGGATCAATATTCGGAATCAATTCACAGTGACACAGCGAGGATCAATATTCAGGAACCAATTCACCGTGACACAGCTAGGATCAATATTCAGGAACCAATTCACCGTGACACAGCGAGGATCAATATTCAGGAATCAATTCACCATGACATCGCGAGGATCAATATTCTGGAAACAATTCACCGTAAACAGTGAGGATCAATATTCAGGAATCAATTCACCGTGACACGGCGAGGATCAATATTCAGTCATTAATTCACAGTGACACAGTGAGGATCAATATTCAGGAATCAATTCACCGTGACAGAGCGAGGATCAATACTCAGGAACCAATTCACCGTGACACAGCGAGGATCAATATTCAGGAACCAATTCACCGTGACACAGCGAGGATCAATATTCAGGAACCAATTCCTCGAGACACAGCGAGGATCAATATTCAGGAATCAATTCACTGTGACACAGCGAGGATCAATATTCAGGAATCAATTCATCGTGACACAGCGAGGATCAATATTCAGGACTCAATTCACCGTGACACAGCGAGGATCAATATTCAGTAATTAATTCACAGTGACACAGTGAGGATCAATATTCAGGAATCAATTCACCGTGACAGAGCGAGGATCAATATTCAGGAATCAATTCACTGTGTCACAGCGAGGATCAATATTCAGGAATCAATTCACCGTGACACAGCAAGGATCAATATTCAGGAATCAATTCACCGTGTCACAGCGAGGATCAATATTCAGGAATCAATTCACCGTGACACAGCGAGGATCAATATTCAGGAATCAATTCACCGTGTCACAGCGAGGATCAATATTCAGGAATCAATTCACCGTGACAGAGCGAGGATCAATATTCAGGAATCAATTCACTGTGACACAGCGAGGACCAATATTCAGGAATCAATTCACCGTGACACAGCGAGGATCAATATTCAGGAATCAATTCACCGTGACACAGTGAGCATCAATATTCAGGAATCAATTCATGTGAGACAGTGAGGACCAATATTCAGGAATCAATTCATCGTGACACAGCGAGGATCAATATTCAGGAATCAATTCACCGTGTCACAGCGAGGATCAATATTCAGGAATCAATTCATGTGAGACAGTGAGGACCAATATTCAGGAACCAATTCACCGTGTCACAGCGAGGATCAATATTCAGGAATCAATTCATGTGAGACAGCGAGGATCAATATTCAGGAATCAATTCACCGTGACACAGCGAGGATCAATATTCAGGAATCAATTCACCGTGACACAGTGAGGACCAATATTCAGGAATCAATTCACCGTGACACAGCGAGGATCAATATTCAGGAATCAATTCACCGTGACACAGTGAGCATCAATATTCAGGAATCAATTCATGTGAGACAGCGAGGATCAATATTCAGGAATCAATTCACCGTGACATCACGAGGATCAATATTCAGGATTCAATTCACTGTGACACAGCAAGGCTTAATATTCGGAATCAATTCACAGTGACATAGCGAGGATCAATATTCAGGAACCAATTCATTGTGACACAGCGAGGATCAATATTCAGGAATCAATTCACAGTGAGACAGCGAGGATCAATATTCAGGAATCAATTCATTGTGACACAGCCAGGATCAATATTCAGGAATCAATTCACCGTGACACAGTGAGGATCAATATTCAGGAACCAATTCACCGTGACACAACGAGGATCAATATTCCGGAATCAATTCACCGTGATACAGCGAGGATCAATATTCAGGAATCAATTCACCGCTACACAGCGAGGATCAATATTCAGGAACCAATTCATTGTGACACAGCGAGGATCAATATTCAGGAATCAATTCACAGTGACATAGCGAAGATCAATATTCAGGAATCAATTCACCGTGATACAGCGAGGATCAATATTCAGGAATCAATTCACCGCTACACAGCGAGGATCAATATTCAGGAACCAATTCATTGTGACACAGCGAGGATCAATATTCAGGAATCAATTCATGTGAGACAGTGAGGATCAATATTCAGGAATCAATTCATCGTGACATCGCGAGGATCAATATTCAGGAATCAATTCACCGTGACACAGCGAGGATCAATATTCAGGAATCAATTCACCGTGAAACAACGGGGAGCAATATTCAGGAATCAATTCACCGTGACACAGCGAAGATCAATGTTCAGGAACCAATTCACCGTGACACAGTGAGGATCAATATTCAGGAATCAATTCACCGTGACACAGCGAGGATCAATATTCAGGAACCATTACACCGTGACACAGCGAGGATCAATATTCAGGAACCAATTCACCGTGACACAGCGAGGATCAATATTCAGGAATCAATTCACCGTGACACAGCGAGGATCAATATTCAGGAACCAATTCCTCGTAGCACAGCGAGGATCAATATTCAGGAATCAATTCACTGTGACACAGCAAGGATTAATATGCAGGACTCAATTCACCGTGATACAGCGAGGATCAATATTCAGGACTCAATTCACCGTGACACAGCGAGGATCAATATTCAGGAATCAATTCAACGTGACACAGCGAGGATCAATATTCAGGAATCAATTCACCATGACACAGCAAGGATCAATATTCAGGAATCAATTCACCGTGACACAGCGAGGATCAATATTCAGGACTCAATTCACCGTGACACAGCAAGGATCAATATTCAGGATTCAACTCACAGTGACATCACGAGGATCAATATTCAGGATTCAATTCACTGTGATACAGCAAGGATCAATATTCGGAATCAATTCACAGTGACACAGCGAGGATCAATATTCAGGAACCAATTCACCGTGACACAGCTAGGATCAATATTCAGGAACCAATTCACCGTGACACAGCGAGGATCAATATTCAGGAATCAATTCACCATGACATCGCGAGGATCAATATTCTGGAAACAATTCACCGTAAACAGTGAGGATCAATATTCAGGAATCAATTCACCGTGACACGGCGAGGATCAATATTCAGTCATTAATTCACAGTGACACAGTGAGGATCAATATTCAGGAATCAATTCACCGTGACAGAGCGAGGATCAATACTCAGGAACCAATTCACCGTGACACAGCGAGGATCAATATTCAGGAACCAATTCACCGTGACACAGCGAGGATCAATATTCAGGAACCAATTCCTCGAGACACAGCGAGGATCAATATTCAGGAATCAATTCACTGTGACACAGCGAGGATCAATATTCAGGAATCAATTCATCGTGACACAGCGAGGATCAATATTCAGGACTCAATTCACCGTGACACAGCGAGGATCAATATTCAGTAATTAATTCACAGTGACACAGTGAGGATCAATATTCAGGAATCAATTCACCGTGACAGAGCGAGGATCAATATTCAGGAATCAATTCACTGTGTCACAGCGAGGATCAATATTCAGGAATCAATTCACCGTGACACAGCAAGGATCAATATTCAGGAATCAATTCACCGTGTCACAGCGAGGATCAATATTCAGGAATCAATTCACCGTGACACAGCGAGGATCAATATTCAGGAATCAATTCACCGTGTCACAGCGAGGATCAATATTCAGGAATCAATTCACCGTGACAGAGCGAGGATCAATATTCAGGAATCAATTCACTGTGACACAGCGAGGACCAATATTCAGGAATCAATTCACCGTGACACAGCGAGGATCAATATTCAGGAATCAATTCACCGTGACACAGTGAGCATCAATATTCAGGAATCAATTCATGTGAGACAGTGAGGACCAATATTCAGGAATCAATTCATCGTGACACAGCGAGGATCAATATTCAGGAATCAATTCACCGTGTCACAGCGAGGATCAATATTCAGGAATCAATTCATGTGAGACAGTGAGGACCAATATTCAGGAACCAATTCACCGTGTCACAGCGAGGATCAATATTCAGGAATCAATTCATGTGAGACAGCGAGGATCAATATTCAGGAATCAATTCACCGTGACACAGCGAGGATCAATATTCAGGAATCAATTCACCGTGACACAGTGAGGACCAATATTCAGGAATCAATTCACCGTGACACAGCGAGGATCAATATTCAGGAATCAATTCACCGTGACACAGTGAGCATCAATATTCAGGAATCAATTCATGTGAGACAGCGAGGATCAATATTCAGGAATCAATTCACCGTGACATCACGAGGATCAATATTCAGGATTCAATTCACTGTGACACAGCAAGGCTTAATATTCGGAATCAATTCACAGTGACATAGCGAGGATCAATATTCAGGAACCAATTCATTGTGACACAGCGAGGATCAATATTCAGGAATCAATTCACAGTGAGACAGCGAGGATCAATATTCAGGAATCAATTCATTGTGACACAGCCAGGATCAATATTCAGGAATCAATTCACCGTGACACAGTGAGGATCAATATTCAGGAACCAATTCACCGTGACACAACGAGGATCAATATTCCGGAATCAATTCACCGTGATACAGCGAGGATCAATATTCCGGAATCAATTCACCGTGATACAGCGAGGATCAATATTCAGGAATCAATTCACCGCTACACAGCGAGGATCAATATTCAGGAACCAATTCATTGTGACACAGCGAGGATCAATATTCAGGAATCAATTCACAGTGACATAGCGAAGATCAATATTCAGGAATCAATTCACCGTGATACAGCGAGGATCAATATTCAGGAATCAATTCACCGCTACACAGCGAGGATCAATATTCAGGAACCAATTCATTGTGACACAGCGAGGATCAATATTCAGGAATCAATTCACCGTGACACAGCGAGGATCAATATTCAGGAATCAATTCACCGTGACACAGCAAGGATCAATATTCAGGAATCAATTCACCGTGACACAGCGAGGATCAATATTCAGGAATCAATTCACCGTGACACAGCGAGGATCAATATTCAGGAATCAATTCACCGTGACTCAGCGAGGATCAATATTCAGGAACCAATTCATTGTGACACAGCGAGGATCAATATTCAGGAATCAATTCACCGTGACACAGTGAGGATCAATATTCCGGAATCAATTCACTGTGACACAGCGAGGATCAATATTCAGGAACCAATTCACCGTGACACAGTGAGGATCAATATTCAGGAATCAATTCACCGTGACACAGCGAGGATCAACCTTCAGGAATCAATTCACCATGACACAGCGAGGATCAATATTCAGGAATCAATTCACCGTGACACAGCGAGGATCAATATTCAGGAATCAATTCACCGTGACACAGCGAGGACCAATATTCAGGGATCAATTCACCGTGACACAGCGAAGATCAATATTCAGGAATCAATTCACAGTGACACAGCGAGGATCAATATTCAGGAATCAATTCACCGTGACACAGCGAGGATCAATATTCAGGAATCAATTCACCGTGACACAGTGAGGACCACTATTCAGGAACCAATTCACCGTAACACAGCGAGGATCAATATTCAGGAATCAATTCACCGTGACACAGCGAGGATCAATATTCAGGAATCAATTCACCGTGACACAGCGAGGATCAATATTCAGGAATCAATTCACCGTGACACAGCGAGGACCAATATTCAGGGATCAATTCACCGTGACACAGCGAAGATCAATATTCAGGAATCAATTCACAGTGACACAGCGAGGATCAATATTCAGGAATCAATTCACCGTGACACAGCGAGGATCAATATTCAGGAATCAATTCACCGTGACACAGTGAGGACCACTATTCAGGAATCAATTCACCGTGACACAGCGAGGATCAATATTCAGGATTCAATTCATGTGAGACAGCGAGGATCAATATTCAGGAATCAATTCATCGTGACACAGCGAGGATCAATATTCAGGAATCAATTCACAGTGACACAGCGAGGATCAATATTCTGGAAACAATTCACCGTAACACAGTGAGGATCAATATTCAGGAATCAATTCACCGTGACAAAGCGAGGATCAATATTCAGGAACCAATTCACCGTGACACAGCGAGGATCAATATTCAGGATTCAACTCACAGTGACATCACGAGGATCAATATTCAGGATTCAATTCACTGTGACACAGCAAGGATCAATATTCGGAATCAATTCACAGTGACATAGCGAGGATCAATATTCAGGAACCAATTCATTGTGACACAGCGAGGATCAATATTCAGGAATCAATTCATTGTGACACAGCGAGGATCAATATTCAGGAATCGATTCACCGTGACACAGTGAGGATCAATATTCAGGAACCAATTCACCGTGACACAGCGAGGATCAATATTCCGGAATCAATTCACCGTGATACAGCGAGGATCAATATTCAGGAATCAATTCACCGTGACACAGCAAGGATCAATATTCAGGAATCAATTCACCGTGACACAGCGAGGATCAATATTCAGGAATCAATTCACCGTGATACAGCGAGGATCAATATTCAGGAACCAATTCATTGTGACACAGCGAGGATCAATATTCAGGAATCAATTCACCGTGACACAGCGAGGATCAATATTCAGGAATCAATTCACCGTGACACAGTGAGGACCAATATTCAGGAATCAATTCACCGTGACACAGCGAGGATCAATATTCAGGAATCGATTCACCGTGACACAGCGAGGATCAATATTCAGGAATCAATTCACAGTGACATAGCGAAGATCAATATTCAGGAACCAATTCACCGTGACACAGTGAGGACCAATATTCAGGGATCAATTCACCGCTACACAGCGAGGATCAATATTCAGGAATCAATTCACCGTGACACAGCGAAGATCAATATTCAGGAATCAATTCACCGCTACACAGCGAGGATCAATATTCAGGAATCAATTCACCGTGACACAGCGAGGATCAATATTCAGGAATCAATTCACCGTGACAGAGCGAGGATCAATATTCAGGAACCAATTCATTGTGACACAGCGAGGATCAATATTCAGGAATCAATTCACCGTGACACAGCGAGGATCAATATTCAGGAATCAATTCACCGTGACACAGCAAGGATCAATATTCAGGAATCAATTCACCGTGACACAGCGAGGATCAATATTCAGGAATCAATTCACCGTGACACAGCGAGGATCAATATTCAGGAATCAATTCACCGTGACTCAGCGAGGATCAATATTCAGGAACCAATTCATTGTGACACAGCGAGGATCAATATTCAGGAATCAATTCACCGTGAGACAGCGAGGATCAATATTCAGGAACCAATTCATTGTGACACAGCGAGGATCAATATTCAGGAATCAATTCACCGTGACACAGCGAGGATCAATATTCCGGAATCAATTCACTGTGACACAGCGAGGATCAATATTCAGGAACCAATTCACCGTGACACAGTGAGGATCAATATTCAGGAATCAATTCACCGTGACACAGCGAGGATCAACCTTCAGGAATCAATTCACCGTGTCACAGCGAGGATCAATATTCAGGAATAAATTCACCGTGACAGAGCGAGGATCAATATTCAGGAATCAATTCACTGTGACACAGCGAGGACCAATATTCAGGAATCAATTCACCGTGACACAGCGAGGATCAATATTCAGGAATCAATTCACCGTGACACAGTGAGCATCAATATTCAGGAATCAATTCATGTGAGACAGTGAGGACCAATATTCAGGAATCAATTCATCGTGACACAGCGAGGATCAATATTCAGGAATCAATTCACCGTGTCACAGCGAGGATCAATATTCAGGAATCAATTCATGTGAGACAGTGAGGACCAATATTCAGGAACCAATTCACCGTGTCACAGCGAGGATCAATATTCAGGAACCAATTCCTCGAGACACAGCGAGGATCAATATTCAGGAATCAATTCACTGTGACACAGCGAGGATCAATATTCAGGAATCAATTCATCGTGACACAGCGAGGATCAATATTCAGGACTCAATTCACCGTGACACAGCGAGGATCAATATTCAGTAATTAATTCACAGTGACACAGTGAGGATCAATATTCAGGAATCAATTCACCGTGACAGAGCGAGGATCAATATTCAGGAATCAATTCACTGTGTCACAGCGAGGATCAATATTCAGGAATCAATTCACCGTGACACAGCAAGGATCAATATTCAGGAATCAATTCACCGTGTCACAGCGAGGATCAATATTCAGGAATCAATTCACCGTGACACAGCGAGGATCAATATTCAGGAATCAATTCACCGTGTCACAGCGAGGATCAATATTCAGGAATCAATTCACCGTGACAGAGCGAGGATCAATATTCAGGAATCAATTCACTGTGACACAGCGAGGACCAATATTCAGGAATCAATTCACCGTGACACAGCGAGGATCAATATTCAGGAATCAATTCACCGTGACACAGTGAGCATCAATATTCAGGAATCAATTCATGTGAGACAGTGAGGACCAATATTCAGGAATCAATTCATCGTGACACAGCGAGGATCAATATTCAGGAATCAATTCACCGTGTCACAGCGAGGATCAATATTCAGGAATCAATTCATGTGAGACAGTGAGGACCAATATTCAGGAACCAATTCACCGTGTCACAGCGAGGATCAATATTCAGGAATCAATTCATGTGAGACAGCGAGGATCAATATTCAGGAATCAATTCACCGTGACACAGCGAGGATCAATATTCAGGAATCAATTCACCGTGACACAGTGAGGACCAATATTCAGGAATCAATTCACCGTGACACAGCGAGGATCAATATTCAGGAATCAATTCACCGTGACACAGTGAGCATCAATATTCAGGAATCAATTCATGTGAGACAGCGAGGATCAATATTCAGGAATCAATTCACCGTGACATCACGAGGATCAATATTCAGGATTCAATTCACTGTGACACAGCAAGGCTTAATATTCGGAATCAATTCACAGTGACATAGCGAGGATCAATATTCAGGAACCAATTCATTGTGACACAGCGAGGATCAATATTCAGGAATCAATTCACAGTGAGACAGCGAGGATCAATATTCAGGAATCAATTCATTGTGACACAGCCAGGATCAATATTCAGGAATCAATTCACCGTGACACAGTGAGGATCAATATTCAGGAACCAATTCACCGTGACACAACGAGGATCAATATTCCGGAATCAATTCACCGTGATACAGCGAGGATCAATATTCAGGAATCAATTCACCGCTACACAGCGAGGATCAATATTCAGGAACCAATTCATTGTGACACAGCGAGGATCAATATTCAGGAATCAATTCACAGTGACATAGCGAAGATCAATATTCAGGAATCAATTCACCGTGATACAGCGAGGATCAATATTCAGGAATCAATTCACCGCTACACAGCGAGGATCAATATTCAGGAACCAATTCATTGTGACACAGCGAGGATCAATATTCAGGAATCAATTCACCGTGACACAGCGAGGATCAATATTCAGGAATCAATTCACCGTGACACAGCAAGGATCAATATTCAGGAATCAATTCACCGTGACACAGCGAGGATCAATATTCAGGAATCAATTCACCGTGACACAGCGAGGATCAATATTCAGGAATCAATTCACCGTGACTCAGCGAGGATCAATATTCAGGAACCAATTCATTGTGACACAGCGAGGATCAATATTCAGGAATCAATTCACCGTGAGACAGCGAGGATCAATATTCAGGAACCAATTCATTGTGACACAGCGAGGATCAATATTCAGGAATCAATTCACCGTGACACAGTGAGGATCAATATTCCGGAATCAATTCACTGTGACACAGCGAGGATCAATATTCAGGAACCAATTCACCGTGACACAGTGAGGATCAATATTCAGGAATCAATTCACCGTGACACAGCGAGGATCAACCTTCAGGAATCAATTCACCATGACACAGCGAGGATCAATATTCAGGAATCAATTCACCGTGACACAGCGAGGATCAATATTCAGGAATCAATTCACCGTGACACAGCGAGGACCAATATTCAGGGATCAATTCACCGTGACACAGCGAAGATCAATATTCAGGAATCAATTCACAGTGACACAGCGAGGATCAATATTCAGGAATCAATTCACCGTGACACAGCGAGGATCAATATTCAGGAATCAATTCACCGTGACACAGTGAGGACCACTATTCAGGAACCAATTCACCGTAACACAGCGAGGATCAATATTCAGGAATCAATTCACCGTGACACAGCGAGGATCAATATTCAGGAATCAATTCACCGTGACACAGCGAGGATCAATATTCAGGAATCAATTCACCGTGACACAGCGAGGACCAATATTCAGGGATCAATTCACCGTGACACAGCGAAGATCAATATTCAGGAATCAATTCACAGTGACACAGCGAGGATCAATATTCAGGAATCAATTCACCGTGACACAGCGAGGATCAATATTCAGGAATCAATTCACCGTGACACAGTGAGGACCACTATTCAGGAACCAATTCACCGTGACACAGCGAGGATCAATATTCAGGAATCAATTCATGTGAGACAGCGAGGATCAATATTCAGGAATCAATTCATCGTGACACAGCGAGGATCAATATTCAGGAATCAATTCACAGTGACACAGCGAGGATCAATATTCTGGAAACAATTCACCGTAACACAGTGAGGATCAATATTCAGGAATCAATTCACCGTGACAAAGCGAGGATCAATATTCAGGAACCAATTCACCGTGACACAGCGAGGATCAATATTCAGGATTCAACTCACAGTGACATCACGAGGATCAATATTCAGGATTCAATTCACTGTGACACAGCAAGGATCAATATTCGGAATCAATTCACAGTGACATAGCGAGGATCAATATTCAGGAACCAATTCATTGTGACACAGCGAGGATCAATATTCAGGAATCAATTCATTGTGACACAGCGAGGATCAATATTCAGGAATCGATTCACCGTGACACAGTGAGGATCAATATTCAGGAACCAATTCACCGTGACACAGCGAGGATCAATATTCCGGAATCAATTCACCGTGATACAGCGAGGATCAATATTCAGGAATCAATTCACCGTGACACAGCAAGGATCAATATTCAGGAATCAATTCACCGTGACACAGCGAGGATCAATATTCAGGAATCAATTCACCGTGATACAGCGAGGATCAATATTCAGGAACCAATTCATTGTGACACAGCGAGGATCAATATTCAGGAATCAATTCACCGTGACACAGCGAGGATCAATATTCAGGAATCAATTCACCGTGACACAGTGAGGACCAATATTCAGGAATCAATTCACCGTGACACAGCGAGGATCAATATTCAGGAATCGATTCACCGTGACACAGCGAGGATCAATATTCAGGAATCAATTCACAGTGACATAGCGAAGATCAATATTCAGGAACCAATTCACCGTGACACAGTGAGGACCAATATTCAGGGATCAATTCACCGCTACACAGCGAGGATCAATATTCAGGAATCAATTCACCGTGACACAGCGAAGATCAATATTCAGGAATCAATTCACCGCTACACAGCGAGGATCAATATTCAGGAACCAATTCATTGTGACACAGCGAGGATCAATATTCAGGAATCAATTCACCGTGACACAGCGAGGATCAATATTCAGGAATCAATTCACCGTGACACAGCAAGGATCAATATTCAGGAATCAATTCACCGTGACACAGCGAGGATCAATATTCAGGAATCAATTCACCGTGACACAGCGAGGATCAATATTCAGGAATCAATTCACCGTGACTCAGCGAGGATCAATATTCAGGAACCAATTCATTGTGACACAGCGAGGATCAATATTCAGGAATCAATTCACCGTGAGACAGCGAGGATCAATATTCAGGAACCAATTCATTGTGACACAGCGAGGATCAATATTCAGGAATCAATTCACCGTGACACAGTGAGGATCAATATTCCGGAATCAATTCACTGTGACACAGCGAGGATCAATATTCAGGAACCAATTCACCGTGACACAGTGAGGATCAATATTCAGGAATCAATTCACCGTGACACAGCGAGGATCAATATTCAGGAACCAATTCACCGTGACACAGCGAGGATCAACCTTCAGGAATCAATTCACCATGACACAGCGAGGATCAATATTCAGGAATCAATTCACCGTGACACAGCGAGGATCAATATTCAGGAATCAATTCACCGTGACACAGCGAGGACCAATATTCAGGGATCAATTCACCGTGACACAGCGAAGATCAATATTCAGGAATCAATTCACAGTGACACAGCGAGGATCAATATTCAGGAATCAATTCACCGTGACACAGCGAGGATCAATATTCAGGAATCAATTCACCGTGACACAGTGAGGACCACTATTCAGGAACCAATTCACCGTGACACAGCGAGGATCAATATTCAGGAATCAATTCACCGTGACACAGCGAGGATCAATATTCAGGAATCAATTCACCGTGACACAGCGAGGATCAATATTCAGGAATCAATTCACCGTGACACAGCGAGGACCAATATTCAGGGATCAATTCACCGTGACACAGCGAAGATCAATATTCAGGAATCAATTCACAGTGACACAGCGAGGATCAATATTCAGGAATCAATTCACCGTGACACAGCGAGGATCAATATTCAGGAATCAATTCACCGTGACACAGTGAGGACCACTATTCAGGAACCAATTCACCGTGACACAGCGAGGATCAATATTCAGGAATCAATTCATGTGAGACAGCGAGGATCAATATTCAGGAATCAATTCATCGTGACACAGCGAGGATCAATATTCAGGAATCAATTCACAGTGACACAGCGAGGATCAATATTCTGGAAACAATTCACCGTAACACAGTGAGGATCAATATTCAGGAATCAATTCACCGTGACAAAGCGAGGATCAATATTCAGGAACCAATTCACCGTGACACAGCGAGGATCAATATTCAGGATTCAACTCACAGTGACATCACGAGGATCAATATTCAGGATTCAATTCACTGTGACACAGCAAGGATCAATATTCGGAATCAATTCACAGTGACACAGCGAGGATCAATATTCAGGAACCAATTCATTGTGACACAGCGAGGATCAATATTCAGGAATCAATTCACCGTGACACAGCGAGGATCAATATTCAGGAATCAATTCACCGCTACACAGCGAGGATCAATATTCAGGAATCAATTCACCGTGACACAGCGAGGATCAATATTCAGGAACCAATTCACCGTGAAAGAGCGAGGATCAATATTCAGGAACCAATTCCTCGTAGCACAGCGAGGATCAATATTCAGGAATCAATTCATGTGAGACAGTGAGGATCAATATTCAGGAATCAATTCACCGTGACAAAGCGAGGATCAATATTCAGGAACCAATTCACCGTGACACAGCGAGGATCAATATTCAGGAATCAATTCACCGTGACACAGCGAGGATCAATATTCAGGAATCAATTCACCGTGACACAGCGAGGATCAATATTCAGGAATCAATTCACCGTGACACAGCGAAGATCAATATTCAGGAACCAATTCACCGTGACACAGCGAGGTTCAATATTCAGGAATCAATTCACCATGACACAGCAAGGATCAATATTCAGGAACCAATTCACCGTGACACAGCAAAGATCAATATTCAGGAACCAATTCACCGTGACACAGCGAGGATCAATATTCAGGAATCAATTCACCGTGAAACAACAGGGAGCAATATTCAGGAATCAATTCACCGTGACACAGCGAAGATCAATGTTCAGGAACCAATTCACCGTGACTCAGCGAGGATCAATATTCAGGAACCAATTCACCGTGACAGAGCGAGGATCAATATTCAGGAACCAATTCCTCGTAGCACAGCGAGGATCAATATTCAGGAATCAATTCACTGTGACACAGCAAGGATTAATATGCAGGACTCAATTCACCGTGATACAGCGAGGATCAATATTCAGGACTCAATTCACCGTGACACAGCGAGGATCAATATTCAGGAATCAATTCACCATGACACAGCAAGGATCAATATTCAGGAATCAATTCACCGTGACACAGCGAGGATCAATATTCAGGAATCAATTCACCGTGACACAGCAAGGATCAATATTCAGGATTCAACTCACAGTGACATCACGAGGATCAATATTCAGGAATCAATTCACTGTGACACAGCAAGGATCAATATTCGGAATCAATTCACAGTGACACAGCGAGGATCAATATTCAGGAACCAATTCATTGTGACACAGCGAGGATCAATATTCAGGAATCACTTCACCGTGACACAGCGAGGATCAATATTCAGGAATCAATTCACCATGACACATCCAGGATCAATATTCAGGAATCAATTCACAGTGACACAGCGAGGATCAACCTTCAGGAATCAATTCACCGTGACACAGCGAGGACCAATATTCAGGAATCAATTCACCGTGTCACAGCGAGGATCAATATTCAGGAATCAATTCACCGTGACACAGCAAGGATCAATATTCAGGAATCAATTCACTGTAACACAGCAAGGATCAATATTCAGGAATCAATTCACCGTGACACAGCAAGGATCAATATTCAGGAATCAATTCACCGTGACACAGCAAGGATCAATATTCAGGAATCAATTCACCGTGACACAGTGAGGATCAATATTCAGGAATCAATTCACCGTGACACAGCAAGGATCAATATTCAGGATTCAACTCACAGTGACATCACGAGGATCAATATTCAGGAATCAATTCACTGTGACACAGCAAGGATCAATATTCGGAATCAATTCACAGTGACACAGCGAGGATCAATATTCAGGAACCAATTCATTGTGACACAGCGAGGATCAATATTCAGGAATCACTTCACCGTGACACAGCGAGGATCAATATTCAGGAATCAATTCACCATGACACATCCAGGATCAATATTCAGGAATCAATTCACAGTGACACAGCGAGGATCAACCTTCAGGAATCAATTCACCGTGACACAGCGAGGACCAATATTCA
Source organism: Chiloscyllium punctatum (assembly GCF_047496795.1). Classification (NCBI taxonomy): domain Eukaryota; kingdom Metazoa; phylum Chordata; class Chondrichthyes; order Orectolobiformes; family Hemiscylliidae; genus Chiloscyllium; species Chiloscyllium punctatum. The sequence continues at coordinate 4,758,549 of NC_092766.1, forward strand.
GGAATCAATTCACCGTGTCACAGCGAGGATCAATATTCAGGAATCAATTCACCGTGACACAGCAAGGATCAATATTCAGGAATCAATTCACCGTGACACAGTGAGGATCAATATTCAGGAATCAATTCACCGTGACATCGCGAGGATCAATATTCAAGAACCAATTCACCGTGACACAGCGAATATCAATATTCAGGAATCAATTCACCGTGACACAGCGAGGATCAATATTCAGGAATCAATTCACCGTGACACAGCGAATATCAATATTCAGGAATCAATTCACCGTGACACAGCGAGGATCAATATTCAGGAATCAATTCACCGTGACACAGCAAGGATCAATATTCAGGAATCAATTCACCGTGACACAGCAAGGATCAATATTCAGGAATCAATTCACCGTGACACAGTGAGGATCAATATTCAGGAATCAATTCACCGTGTCACAGCGAGGATCAATATTCAGGAATCAATTCACCGTGACATCGCGAGGATCAATATTCAGGAACCAATTCACCGTGACACAGTGAGGATCAATATTCAGGAATCAATTCACCGTGACACAGTGAGGATCAATATTCAGGAATCAATTCACCGTGTCACAGCGAGGATCAATATTCAGGAATCAATTCACCGTGACATCGCGAGGATCAATATTCAGGAATCAATTCACCGTGACACAGTGAGGACCAATATTCAGGAACCAATTCACCGTGTCACAGCGAGGATCAATATTCAGGAATCAATTCATGTGAGACAGCGAGGATCAATATTCAGGAATCAATTCATCGTGACATAGCGAGGATCAATATTCAGGATTCAATTCACAGTGACACAGCGAGGATCAATATTCAGGAATCAATTCACTGTGACACAGCAAGGATCAATATTCGGAATCAATTCACAGTGACACAGCGAGGATCAATATTCAGGAATCAATTCACCATGACACAGTGAGGATCAATATTCAGGAATCAATTCACCGTGACACAGCGAGGATCAATATTCAGGAATCAATTCACCGTGACACAGTGAGGACCAATATTCAGGAATCAATTCACCGTGACACAGTGAGGATCAATATTCAGGAATCAATTCACAGTGACGCAGCGAGGATCAACATTCAGGAATCAATTCACCGTGACATAGCGAGGATCAATATGCAGGAATCAATTCACCATGACACAGCTAGGATCAATATTCAGGAATCAATTCACCGTGACACAGCAAGGATCAATATTCAGGAATCAATTCACCGTGACACAGCAAGGATCAATATTCAGGAATCAATTCACCGTGACACAGCGAGGATCAATATTCAGGAATCAATTCACCGTGACACAGCGAGGATCAATATTCAGGAATCAATTCACCGTGACTCAGCGAGGATCAATATTCAGGAACCAATTCATTGTGACACAGCAAGGATCAATATTCAGGAATCAATTCACCGTGAGACAGCGAGGATCAATATTCAGGATCCAATTCATTGTGACACAGCGAGGATCAATATTCAGGAATCAATTCACCGTGAGACAGCGAGGATCAATATTCAGGAACCAATTCATTGTGACACAGCGAGGATCAATATTCAGGAATCAATTCACCGTGACACAGTGAGGATCAATATTCAGGAATCAATTCACAGTGACACAGCGAGGATCAACATTCAGGAATCAATTCACCGTGACACAGCGAGGACCAATATTCAGGAATCAATTCACCGTGACACAGCGAGGATCAATATTCAGGAATCAATTCACCGTGACACAGCAAGGATCAATATTCAGGAATCAATTCACCGTGACACAGCAAGGATCAATATTCAGGAATCAATTCACCGTGACACAGTGAGGATCAATATTCAGGAATCAATTCACCGTGTCACAGCGAGGATCAATATTCAGGAATCAATTCACCGTGACATCGCGAGGATCAATATTCAGGAACCAATTCACCGTGACACAGTGAGGATCAATATTCAGGAATCAATTCACCGTGACACAGTGAGGATCAATATTCAGGAATCAATTCACCGTGTCACAGCGAGGATCAATATTCAGGAATAAATTCAACCTGACACAACGAGGATCAATATTCAGGAATCAATTCAACGTGACACAGCGAGGATCAATATTCAGGAATCAATTCACCGTGTCACAGCGAGGATCAATATTCAGGAATCAATTCACCGTGACACAGCGAGGACCAATATTCAGGAATCAATTCACCGTGACACAGCGAGGATCAATATTCAGGAATCAATTCACCGTGACAGAGTGAGGACCACTATTCAGGAACCAATTCACCGTGACACAGCGAGGATCAATATTCAGGAATCAATTCATGTGAGACAGCGAGGATCAATATTCAGGAATCAATTCATCGTGACACAGCGAGGATCAATATTCAGGAATCAATTCACAGTGACACAGCGAGGATCAATATTCTGGAAACAATTCACCGTAACACAGTGAGGATCAATATTCAGGAATCAATTCACCATGACACAGCCAGGATCAATATTCAGGAATCAATTCACAGTGACACAGCGAGGATCAACCATCAGGAATCAATTCACCGTGACACAGCGAGGATCAATATTCAGGAATCAATTCACCGTGACACAGCGAGGACCAATATTCAGGAACCAATTCACCGTGACACAGCGAGGATCAATATTCAGGAATCAATTCACCGTGACACAGCGAGGATCAATATTCAGGAATCAATTCACCGTGACAGAGCGAGGATTAATATTCAGGAACCAATTCCTCGTGACACAGGGAGGACCAATATTCAGGAATCAATTCACCGTGACACAGCGAAGATCAATATTCAGGACTCAATTCACCGTGACACAGCGAGGATCAATATTCAGGAACCAATTCCTCGTGACACAGGGAGGACCAATATTCAGGAATCAATTCACCGTGACACAGCGAAGATCAATATTCAGGACTCAATTCACCGTGATACAGCGAGGATCAATATTCAGGACTCAATTCACCGTGACACAGCAAGGATCAATATTCAGGAATCAATTCACCGTGACACAGCAAGGATCAATATTCAGGAATCAATTCACCGTGACACAGTGAGGATCAATATTCAGGAATCAATTCACCGTGTCACAGCGAGGATCAATATTCAGGAATCAATTCACCGTGACATCGCGAGGATCAATATTCAGGAACCAATTCACCGTGACACAGTGAGGATCAATATTCAGGAATCAATTCACCGTGACACAGTGAGGATCAATATTCAGGAATCAATTCACCGTGTCACAGCGAGGATCAATATTCAGGAATCAATTCACCGTGACATCGCGAGGATCAATATTCAGGAATCAATTCACCGTGACACAGTGAGGACCAATATTCAGGAACCAATTCACCGTGTCACAGCGAGGATCAATATTCAGGAATCAATTCATGTGAGACAGCGAGGATCAATATTCAGGAATCAATTCATCGTGACATAGCGAGGATCAATATTCAGGATTCAATTCACAGTGACACAGCGAGGATCAATATTCAGGAATCAATTCACTGTGACACAGCAAGGATCAATATTCGGAATCAATTCACAGTGACACAGCGAGGATCAATATTCAGGAATCAATTCACCATGACACAGTGAGGATCAATATTCAGGAATCAATTCACCGTGACACAGCGAGGATCAATATTCAGGAATCAATTCACCGTGACACAGTGAGGACCAATATTCAGGAATCAATTCACCGTGACACAGTGAGGATCAATATTCAGGAATCAATTCACAGTGACGCAGCGAGGATCAACATTCAGGAATCAATTCACCGTGACATAGCGAGGATCAATATGCAGGAATCAATTCACCATGACACAGCTAGGATCAATATTCAGGAATCAATTCACCGTGACACAGCAAGGATCAATATTCAGGAATCAATTCACCGTGACACAGCAAGGATCAATATTCAGGAATCAATTCACCGTGACACAGCGAGGATCAATATTCAGGAATCAATTCACCGTGACACAGCGAGGATCAATATTCAGGAATCAATTCACCGTGACTCAGCGAGGATCAATATTCAGGAACCAATTCATTGTGACACAGCAAGGATCAATATTCAGGAATCAATTCACCGTGAGACAGCGAGGATCAATATTCAGGATCCAATTCATTGTGACACAGCGAGGATCAATATTCAGGAATCAATTCACCGTGAGACAGCGAGGATCAATATTCAGGAACCAATTCATTGTGACACAGCGAGGATCAATATTCAGGAATCAATTCACCGTGACACAGTGAGGATCAATATTCAGGAATCAATTCACAGTGACACAGCGAGGATCAACATTCAGGAATCAATTCACCGTGACACAGCGAGGACCAATATTCAGGAATCAATTCACCGTGACACAGCGAGGATCAATATTCAGGAATCAATTCACCGTGACACAGCAAGGATCAATATTCAGGAATCAATTCACCGTGACACAGCAAGGATCAATATTCAGGAATCAATTCACCGTGACACAGTGAGGATCAATATTCAGGAATCAATTCACCGTGTCACAGCGAGGATCAATATTCAGGAATCAATTCACCGTGACATCGCGAGGATCAATATTCAGGAACCAATTCACCGTGACACAGTGAGGATCAATATTCAGGAATCAATTCACCGTGACACAGTGAGGATCAATATTCAGGAATCAATTCACCGTGTCACAGCGAGGATCAATATTCAGGAATAAATTCAACCTGACACAACGAGGATCAATATTCAGGAATCAATTCAACGTGACACAGCGAGGATCAATATTCAGGAATCAATTCACCGTGTCACAGCGAGGATCAATATTCAGGAATCAATTCACCGTGACACAGCGAGGACCAATATTCAGGAATCAATTCACCGTGACACAGCGAGGATCAATATTCAGGAATCAATTCACCGTGACAGAGTGAGGACCACTATTCAGGAACCAATTCACCGTGACACAGCGAGGATCAATATTCAGGAATCAATTCATGTGAGACAGCGAGGATCAATATTCAGGAATCAATTCATCGTGACACAGCGAGGATCAATATTCAGGAATCAATTCACAGTGACACAGCGAGGATCAATATTCTGGAAACAATTCACCGTAACACTGTGAGGATCAATATTCAGGAATCAATTCACCATGACACAGCCAGGATCAATATTCAGGAATCAATTCACAGTGACACAGCGAGGATCAACCATCAGGAATCAATTCACCGTGACACAGCGAGGATCAATATTCAGGAATCAATTCACCGTGACACAGCGAGGACCAATATTCAGGAACCAATTCACCGTGACACAGCGAGGATCAATATTCAGGAATCAATTCACCGTGACACAGCGAGGATCAATATTCAGGAATCAATTCACCGTGACAGAGCGAGGATTAATATTCAGGAACCAATTCCTCGTGACACAGGGAGGACCAATATTCAGGAATCAATTCACCGTGACACAGCGAAGATCAATATTCAGGACTCAATTCACCGTGACACAGCGAGGATCAATATTCAGGAACCAATTCCTCGTGACACAGGGAGGACCAATATTCAGGAATCAATTCACCGTGACACAGCGAAGATCAATATTCAGGACTCAATTCACCGTGATACAGCGAGGATCAATATTCAGGACTCAATTCACCGTGACACAGCGAGGATCAATATTCAGGACTCAATTCACCGTGACACAGCGAGGATCAATATTCAGGACTCAATTCACTGTGACACAGCGAGGATCAATATTCAGGAATCAATTCACCGTGACACAGCGAGGATCAATATTCAGGAATCAATTCACCGTGACACGGCAACGATCAATATTCAGGAACCAATTCACCGTGACATAGCGAGGATCAATATTCAGGAATCAATTCACCGTGACACAGCGAGGATCAATATTCAGGAACCAATTCACCGTGACACGGCAACGATCAATATTCAGGAACCAATTCACCGTGACACAGCGAGGATCAATATTCAGGAATCAATTCACCGTGAAACAACGGGGAGCAATATTCAGGAATCAATTCACCGTGACACAGCGAAGATCAATGTTCAGGAACCAATTCACCGTGACACAGCGAGGATCAATATTCAGGAATCAATTCACCGTGACACAGCGAGGATCAATATTCAGGAACCAATTCACCGTGACACAGCGAGGATCAATATTCAGGAACCAATTCACCGTGACACAGCGAGGATCAATATTCGGGATTCAATTCACAGTGACATCACGAGGATCAATATTCAGGATTCAATTCACTGTGACACAGCGAGGATCAATATTCAGGAATCAATTCATTGTGACACAGCGAAGATCAATATTCAGGAACCAATTCACCGTGACACAGCGAGGATCAATATTCAGGAATCAATTCAATGTGACACAGCGGGGATCAATATTCAGGAATCAATTCACCGTGACACAGCGAAGATCAATATTCAGGAACCAATTCACCGTGACACAGCGAGGATCAATATTCAGGAATCAATTCACAGTGACACAGCGAGGATCAATATTCAGGACTCAATTCACCGTGACACAACGAGGATCAATATTCAGGAATCAATTCACCGTGACACAGTGAGGACCAATATTCAGGAATCAATTCACCGTGACACAGCGAGGATCAATATTCAGGAAACAATTCACAGTGACACAGCGAAGATCAATATTCAGGAACCAATTCACCGTGACACAGCGAAGATCAATATTCAGGAATCAATTCACCGTGACACAGCAAGGATCAATATTCAGGAATCAATTCACCGTGACACAGCGAGGATCAATATTCAGGAATCAATTCACCGTGACACAGCGAAGATCAATGTTCAGGAACCAATTCACCGTGACACAACGGGGATCAATATTGAGGAATCAATTCACCATGACACAGCGAGGATCAATATTCAGGAATCAATTCACCGTGACACAGCGAGGATCAATATTCAGGAATCAATTCACCGTGACACAGCGAGGATCAATATTCAGGAACCAATTCACCGTAATACAGCGAGGATCAATATTCAGGAATCAATTCATCGTGACACAGCGAGGATCAATATTCAGGAATCAATTCACCGTGACACAGCGAGGATCAATATTCAGGAATCAATTCACCATGACACAGCGAGGATCAATATTCAGGAATCAATTCACCGTGACACAGCGAGGATCAATATTCAGGAATCAATTCACTGTGACACAGCGAGGATCAATATTCAGGAATCAATTCACCGTGACACAGCGAGGATCAATATTCAGGAACCAATTCATTGTGACACAGCGAGGATCAATATTCAGGAATCAATTCACAGTGAGACAGCGAGGATCAATATTCAGGAATCAATTCACCGTGACACAGCGAGGATCAATATTCAGGAATCAATTCACTGTGACACAGCGAAGATCAATATTCAGGAACCAATTCACTGTGACACAGCGAAGATCAATATTCAGGAATCAATTCACAGTGAGACAGCGAGGATCAATATTCAGGAATCAATTCACCGTGACACAGCAAGGATCAATATTCAGGAATCAATTCACTGTGACACAGCGAAGATCAATATTCAGGAACCAATTCACTGTGACACAGCGAAGATCAATATTCAGGAATCAATTCACCGTGACACAGCGAGGATCAATATTCAGGAATCAATTCACTGTGACACAGCGAAGATCAATATTCAGGAATCAATTCACCGTGACACAGCGAGGATCAATATTCAGGAATCAATTCACTGTGACACAGCGAAGATCAATATTCAGGAACCAATTCACTGTGACACAGCGAAGATCAATATTCAGGAATCAATTCACCGTGACACAGCGAGGATCAATATTCAGGAATCAATTCACCGTGACACAGCGAAGATCAATGTTCAGGAACCAATTCACCGTGAGACAGCGAGGATCAATATTCAGGAATCAATTCACCGTGACACAGCGAGGATCAATATTCAGGAATCAATTCACCGTGACACAGCGAGGATCAATATTCAGGAATCAATTCACCGTGACACAGAGAGGATCAATATTCAGGAATCAATTCACCGTGACACAGCGAGGATCAATATTCAGGAACCATTACACCGTGACACAGCGAGGATCAATATTCAGGAACCAATTCACCGTGACACAGCGAGGATCAATATTCAGGAATCAATTCACCGTGACACAGCGAGGATCAATATTCAGGAATCAATTCACCGTGACACAGCGAGGATCAATATTCAGGACTCAATTCACCGTGACACAGCAAGGATCAATATTCAGGATTCAACTCACAGTGACATCACGAGGATCAATATTCAGGATTCAATTCACTGTGACACAGCAAGGATCAATATTCGGAATCAATTCACAGTGACACAGCGAGGATCAATATTCAGGAACCAGTTCATTGTGACACAGCGAGGATCAATATTCAGGAATCAATTCACCGTGACACAGCGAGGATCAATATTCAGGAATCAATTCATCGTGACACACCGAGGATCAATATTCAGGAATCAATTCACCGCTACACAGCGAGGATCAATATTCAGGAATCAATTCACCGTGACACAGCGAGGATCAATATTCAGGAACCAATTCCTCGTAGCACAGCGAGGATCAATATTCAGGAATCAATTCACTGTGACACAGCGAGGATCAATATTCAGGAATCAATTCACTGTGACACAGCGAGGATCAATATTCAGGAATCAATTCACCGTGACAAAGCGAGGATCAATATTCAGGAACCAATTCACCGTGACACAGCGAGGATCAATATTCAGGAATCAATTCACCGTGACACAGCGAGGATCGATATTCAGGAATCAATTCACTGTGACACAGCGAGGATCAATATTCAGGAATCAATTCACCGTGACAAATCGAGGATCAATATTCAGGAATCAATTCACCGTGACAAATCGAGGATCAATATTCAGGAACCAATTCACCGTGACACAGCGAGGATCAATATTCAGGAATCAATTCACCGTGACAAAGCGAGGATCAATATTCAGGAACCAATTCACCGTGATACAGCGAGGATCAATATTCAGGAACCAATTCACCGTGTCACAGCGAAGATCAATATTCAGGAACCAATTCACCGTGACACAGCGAGGTTCAATATTCAGGAACCAATTCACCGTGACACAGCGAGGTTCAATATTCAGGAATCAATTCACCGTGACACAGCGAGGTTCAATATTCAGGAACCAATTCACCGTGACACAGCGAGGTTCAATATTCAGGAATCTATTCACCGTGACACAGCGAGGATCAATATTCAGGAACCAATTCACCGTGACACAGCAAAGATCAATATTCAGGAACCAATTCACCGTGACACAGCGAGGATCAATATTCAGGACTCAATTCACCGTGACACAGTGAGGACCAATATTCAGGAACCAATTCACCGTGACACAGCGTAGATCAATGTTCAGGAACCAATTCACCGTGACTCAGCGAGGATCAATATTCAGGAACCAATTCACCGTGACACAGCGAGGATCAATATTCAGAAACCAATTCCTCGTAGCACAGCGAGGATCAATATTCAGGAATCAATTCACTGTGACACAGCAAGGATTAATATGCAGGACTCAATTCACCGTGATACAGCGAGGATCAATATTCAGGACTCAATTCACCGTGACACAGCGAGGATCAATATTCAGGAATCAATTCACCATGACACAGCAAGGATCAATATTCAGGAATCAATTCACCGTGACACAGCGAGGATCAATATTCAGGACTCAATTCACCGTGACACAGCAAGGATCAATATTCAGGATTCAACTCACAGTGACATCACGAGGATCAATATTCAGGATTCAATTCACTGTGACACAGCAAGGATCAATATTCGGAATCAATTCACAGTGACACAGCGAGGATCAATATTCAGGAACCAATTCATTGTGACACAGCGAGGATCAATATTCAGGAATCACTTCACCGTGACACAGCGAGGATCAATATTCAGGAATCAATTCACCATGACACATCCAGGATCAATATTCAGGAATCAATTCACAGTGACACAGCGAGGATCAACCTTCAGGAATCAATTCACCGTGACACAGCGAGGACCAATATTCAGGAATCAATTCACCGTGTCACAGCGAGGATCAATATTCAGGAATCAATTCACCGTGACACAGCAAGGATCAATATTCAGGAATCAATTCACCGTGACACAGTGAGGATCAATATTCAGGAATCAATTCACCGTGTCACAGCGAGGATCAATATTCAGGAATCAATTCACCGTGACATCGCGAGGATCAATATTCAGGAACCAATTCACCGTGACACAGTGAGGATCAATATTCAGGAATCAATTCACCGTGACACAGTGAGGATCAATATTCAGGAATCAATTCACCGTGTCACAGCGAGGATCAATATTCAGGAATCAATTCACCGTGACATCGCGAGGATCAATATTCAAGAACCAATTCACCGTGACACAGCGAATATCAATATTCAGGAATCAATTCACCGTGACACAGCGAGTATCAATATTCAGGAACCAATTCACCGTGACACAGCGAATATCAATATTCAGGAACCAATTCATTGTGACACAGCGAGGATCAATATTCAGGAATCACTTCACAGTGACACAGCGAGGATCAACCTTCAGGAATCAATTCACCGTGACACAGCGAGGACCAATATTCAGGAATCAATTCACCGTGTCACAGCGAGGATCAATATTCAGGAATCAATTCACCGTGACACAGCAAGGATCAATATTCAGGAATGAATTCACCGTGACACAGTGAGGATCAATATTCAGAAACCAATTCACCGTGACTCAGCGAGGATCAATATTCAGGAACCAATTCACCGTGACACAGCGAGGATCAATATTCAGAAACCAATTCCTCGTAGCACAGCGAGGATCAATATTCAGGAATCAATTCACTGTGACACAGCAAGGATTAATATGCAGGACTCAATTCACCGTGATACAGCGAGGATCAATATTCAGGAATCAATTCACCGTGACACAGCGAGGATCAATATTCAGGAATCAATTCACCATGACACAGCAAGGATCAATATTCAGGAATCAATTCACCGTGACACAGCGAGGATCAATATTCAGGACTCAATTCACCGTGACACAGCAAGGATCAATATTCAGGATTCAACTCACAGTGACATCACGAGGATCAATATTCAGGATTCAATTCACTGTGACACAGCAAGGATCAATATTCGGAATCAATTCACAGTGACACAGCGAGGATCAATATTCAGGAACCAATTCATTGTGACACAGCGAGGATCAATATTCAGGAATCACTTCACCGTGACACAGCGAGGATCAATATTCAGGAATCAATTCACCATGACACATCCAGGATCAATATTCAGGAATCAATTCACAGTGACACAGCGAGGATCAACCTTCAGGAATCAATTCACCGTGACACAGCGAGGACCAATATTCAGGAATCAATTCACCGTGTCACAGCGAGGATCAATATTCAGGAATCAATTCACCGTGACACAGCAAGGATCAATATTCAGGAATCAATTCACCGTGACACAGTGAGGATCAATATTCAGGAATCAATTCACCGTGTCACAGCGAGGATCAATATTCAGGAATCAATTCACCGTGACATCGCGAGGATCAATATTCAGGAACCAATTCACCGTGACACAGTGAGGATCAATATTCAGGAATCAATTCACCGTGACACAGTGAGGATCAATATTCAGGAATCAATTCACCGTGTCACAGCGAGGATCAATATTCAGGAATCAATTCACCGTGACATCGCGAGGATCAATATTCAGGAATCAATTCATCGTGACACAGCGAGTATCAATATTCAGGAATCAATTCACCGTGACACAGCGAATATCAATATTCAGGAATCAATTCACCGTGACACAGCGAGTATCAATATTCAGGAACCAATTCACCGTGACACAGCGAATATCAATATTCAGGAATCAATTCACCGTGACACAGCGAGTATCAATATTCAGGAACCAATTCACCGTGACACAGCGAATATCAATATTCAGGAATCAATTCACCGTGACACAGCGAGGATCAATATTCAGGAATCAATTCACCGTGACACAGCAAGGATCAATATTCAGGAATCAATTCACCGTGACACAGCAAGGATCAATATTCAGGAATCAATTCACCGTGACACAGTGAGGATCAATATTCAGGAATCAATTCACCGTGTCACAGCGAGGATCAATATTCAGGAATCAATTCACCGTGACATCGCAAGGATCAATATTCAGGAACCAATTCACCGTGACACAGTGAGGATCAATATTCAGGAATCAATTCACCGTGATACAGTGAGGATCAATATTCAGGAATCAATTCACCGTGTCACAGCGAGGATCAATATTCAGGAATCAATTCACCGTGACATCGCGAGGATCAATATTCAGGAATCAATTCACCGTGACACAGTGAGGACCAATATTCAGGAACCAATTCACCGTGTCACAGCGAGGATCAATATTCAGGAATCAATTCATCGTGACATAGCGAGGATCAATATTCAGGATTCAATTCACAGTGACACAGCGAGGATCAATATTCAGGAATCAATTCACTGTGACACAGCAAGGATCAATATTCGGAATCAATTCACAGTGACACAGCGAGGATCAATATTCAGGAACCAATTCATTGTGACACAGCGAGGATCAATATTCAGGAATCAATTCACCGTGACACAGCGAGGATCAATATTCAGGAATCAATTCACCGTGACACAGTGAGGACCAATATTCAGGAATCAATTCACCGTGACACAGTGAGGATCAATATTCAGGAATCAATTCACAGTGACGCAGCGAGGATCAACATTCAGGAATCAATTCACCGTGACATAGCGAGGATCAATATGCAGGAATCAATTCACCATGACACAGCTTGGATCAATATTCAGGAATCAATTCACCGTGACACAGCAAGGATCAATATTCAGGAATCAATTCACCGTGACACAGCAAGGATCAATATTCAGGAATCAATTCACCGTGACACAGCGAGGATCAATATTCAGGAATCAATTCACCGTGACACAGCGAGGATCAATATTCAGGAATCAATTCACCGTGACATCGCGAGGATCAATATTCAGGAATCAATTCACCGTGACACAGCAAGGATCAATATTCAGGAATCAATTCACCGTGAGACAGCGAGGATCAATATTCAGGATCCAATTCATTGTGACACAGCGAGGATCAATATTCAGGAATCAATTCACCGTGACACAGCGAGGACCAATATTCAGGAATCAATTCACCGTGACACAGCGAAGATCAATATTCAGGAATCAATTCACAGTGACACAGCGAGGATCAATATTCAGGAATAAATTCACTGTGACACAGCGAGGATCAATATTCAAGAACCAATTCACCGTGACACAGCGAGGATCAATATTCAGGAATCAATTCATGTGAGACAGCGAGGATCAATATTCAGGAATCAACTCATCGTGACACAGCGAGGATCAATATTCAGGAATCAATTCACAGTGACACAGCGAGGATCAATATTCTGGAAACAATTCACCGTAACACAGTGAGGATCAATATTCAGGAATCAATTCACCATGACACAGCCAGGATCAATATTCAGGAATCAATTCACAGTGACACAGCGAGGATCAACCTTCAGGAATCAATTCACCGTGACAGAGCGAGGATTAATATTCAGGAACCAATTCCTCGTGACACAGGGAGGACCAATATTCAGGAATCAATTCACCGTGACACAGCGAGGATCAATATTCAGGAATCAATTCACCATGACACAGTGAGGACCAATATTCAGGAATCAATTCACCGTGACACAGCGAAGATCAATATTCAGGAATCAATTCACTGTGACACAGCAAGGATTAATATGCAGGACTCAATTCACCGTGATACAGCGAGGATCAATATTAAGGACTCAATTCACCGTGACACAGCGAGGATCAATATTCAGGAATCAATTCACCGTGATACAGCGAGGATCAATATTCAGGAATCAATTCACAGTGACACAGCGAGGATCAATATTCAGGAATCAATTCACCGTGACAAAGCGAGGATCAATATTCAGGAACCAATTCACTGTGTCACAGCGAGGATCAATATTCAGGAACCAATTCATCGTGACACATCGAGGATCAATATTCAGGAATCAATTCACCATGACACAGCAAGGATCAATATTCAGGAACCAATTCACCGTGACACGGCAACGATCATTATTCAGGAACCAATTCACCGTGACACAGCGAGGATCAATATTCAGGAATCAATTCACCGTGAAACAACGGGGAGCAATATTCAGGAATCAATTCAATGTGACACAGCGGGGATCAATATTCAGGAATCAATTCACCGTGACACAGCGAAGATCAATGTTCAGGAACCAATTCACCGTGACACAGCGAGGATCAATATTCAGGAACCATTACACCGTGACACAGCGAGGATCAATATTCAGGAACCAATTCACCGTGACACAGCGAGGATCAATATTCAGGAATCAATTCACCGTGACACAGCGAGGATCAATATTCAGGAATCAATTCACCGTGACACAGCAAGGATCAATATTCAGGAACCATTACACCGTGACACAGCGAGGATCAATATTCAGGAACCAATTCACCGTGACACAGCGAGGATCAATATTCAGGAATCAATTCACCGTGACACAGCGAGGATCAATATTCAGGAACCAATTCACCGTGACACAGCGAGGATCAATATTCAGAAACCAATTCCTCGTAGCACAGCGAGGATCAATATTCAGGAATCAATTCACTGTGACACAGCAAGGATCAATATTCAGGAATCAATTCACCGTGACACAGCGAGGATCAATATTCAGGACTCAATTCACCGTGACACAGCAAGGATCAATATTCAGGATTCAACTCACAGTGACATCACGAGAATCAATATTCAGGATTCAATTCACTGTGACACAGCAAGGATCAATATTCGGAATCAATTCACAGTGACACAGCGAGGATCAATATTCAGGAACCAATTCATTGTGACACAGCGAGGATCAATATTCAGGAATCAATTCACCGTGACACAGCGAGGATCAATATTCAGGAATCAATTCATCGTGACACACCGAGGATCAATATTCAGGAATCAATTCACCGCTACACAGCGAGGATCAATATTCAGGAATCAATTCACCGTGACACAGCGAGGATCAATATTCAGGAACCAATTCACCGTGAAACAGCGAGGATCAATATTCAGGAACCAATTCCTCGTAGCACAGCGAGGATCAATATTCAGGAATCAATTCACTGTGACACAGCGAGGATCAATATTCAGGAATCAATTCATGTGAGACAGTGAGGATCAATATTCAGGAATCAATTCATCGTGACATCGCGAGGATCAATATTCTGGAAACAATTCACCGTAAACAGTGAGGATCAATATTCAGGAATCAATTCACCGTGACAAAGCGAGGATCAATATTCAGGAACCAATTCACCGTGACACAGCGAGGATCAATATTCAGGAATCAATTCATCGTGATACAGCGAGGATCAATATTCAGGAACCAATTCACCGTGTCACAGCGAAGATCAATATTCAGGAACCAATTCACCGTGTCACAGCGAAGATCAATATTCAGGAACCAATTCACCGTGACACAGCGAGGTTCAATATTCAGGAATCAATTCACCATGACACAGCGGGGTCAATATTCAGGAACCAATTCACCGTGACACAGCAAAGATCAATATTCAGGAACCAATTCACCGTGACACAGCGAGGATCAATATTCAGGAATCAATTCACCGGGAAACAACAGGGAGCAATATTCAGGAATCAATTCACCGTGACACAGCGTAGATCAATGTTCAGGAATCAATTCACAGTGACACAGCGAGGATCAATATTCAGGAACCAATTCACCGTGACACAGCGAGGATCAATATTCAGAAACCAATTCCTCGTAGCACAGCGAGGATCAATATTCAGGAATCAATTCACTGTGACACAGCAAGGATTAATATGCAGGACTCAATTCACCGTGATACAGCGAGGATCAATATTCAGGACTCAATTCACCGTGACACAGCGAGGATCAATATTCAGGAATCAATTCACCATGACACAGCAAGGATCAATATTCAGGAATCAATTCACCGTGACACTGCGAGGATCAATATTCAGGACTCAATTCACCGTGACACAGCAAGGATCAATATTCAGGATTCAACTCACAGTGACATCACGAGGATCAATATTCAGGAATCAATTCACCATGACACAGCGAGGATCAATATTCAGGAATCAATTCACTGTGACACAGCAAGGATCAATATTCGGAATCAATTCACAGTGACACAGCGAGGATCAATATTCAGGAACCAATTCACCGTGACACAGCGAGGATCAATATTCAGAAACCAATTCCTCGTAGCACAGCGAGGATCAATATTCAGGAATCAATTCACTGTGACACAGCAAGGATTAATATGCAGGACTCAATTCACCGTGATACAGCGAGGATCAATATTCAGGACTCAATTCACCGTGACACAGCGAGGATCAATATTCAGGAATCAATTCACCATGACACAGCAAGGATCAATATTCAGGAATCAATTCACCGTGACACAGCGAGGATCAATATTCAGGACTCAATTCACCGTGACACAGCAAGGATCAATATTCAGGATTCAACTCACAGTGACATCACGAGGATCAATATTCAGGAATCAATTCACCATGACACAGCGAGGATCAATATTCAGGAATCAATTCACTGTGACACAGCAAGGATCAATATTCGGAATCAATTCACAGTGACACAGCGAGGATCAATATTCAGGAACCAATTCATTGTGACACAGCGAGGATCAATATTCAGGAATCACTTCACCGTGACACAGCGAGGATCAATATTCAGGAATCAATTCATCGTGACACCCCGAGGATCAATATTCAGGAATCAATTCACCGCTACACAGCGAGGATCAATATTCAGGAATCAATTCACCGTGACACAATGAGGACCAATATTCAGGAATCAATTCACCATGACACAGCGAAGATCAATATTCAGGAATCAATTCAAAGTGACACAGTGAGGATCAATATTCAGGAATCAATTCATCGTGACACAGCGAATATCAACATTCAGGAATCAATTCACCGTGACACAGCGAGGATCAATATTCCGGAACCAATTCACCGTGACACAGCGAGGATCAATATTCAGGAATCAAATCATGTGAGACAGTGAGGATGAATATTCAGGAATCAATTCATCGTGACTTCGCGAGGATCAATATTCAGGAATCAATTCACCGTGACACAGCGAGGATCAATATTCAGGAACCAATTCACCGTGAAACAACGGGGAGCAATATTCAGGAATCAATTCACCGTGACACAGCGAGGATCAATATTCAGGAATCAATTCACCGTGACACAGCGAGGATCAATATTCAGGAATCAATTCACCGTGACACAGCGAGGATCAATATTCAGGAACCAATTCCTCGTAGCACAGCGAGGATCAATATTCAGGAACCAATTCACCGTGACACAGCGAGGATGAATATTCAGGAATCAATTCACTGTGACACAGCAAGGATTAATATGCAGGACTCAATTCACCGTGATACAGCGAGGATCAATATTCAGGACTCAATTCACCGTGACACAGCGAGGATCAATATTCAGGAATCAATTCAACGTGACACAGCGAGGATCAATATTCAGGAATCAATTCACCGTGACACAGCGAGGATCAATATTCAGGACTCAATTCACCGTGACACAGCAAGGATCAATATTCAGGAATCAATTCACCGTGACACAGCGAGGATCAATATTCAGGACTCAATTCACCGTGACACAGCAAGGATCAATATTCAGGATTCAACTCACAGTGACATCACGAGGATCAATATTCAGGATTCAATTCACTGTGACACAGCAAGGATCAATATTCAGGAATCAATTCACAGTGACACAGCGAGGATCAATATTCAGGAACCAATTCACCGTGACACAGCGAGGATCAATATTCAGGAATCAATTCACCGTGACAGAGCGAGGATCAATATTCAGGAATCAATTCACTGTGACACAGCGAGGATCAATATTCAGGAATCAATTCACCGTGATACAGCGAGGATCAATATTCAGGAATCAATTCACCGTGACACAGCGAGGATCAATATTCAGGAACCAATTCCTCGAGACACAGCGAGGATCAATATTCAGGAATCAATTCACCGTGACACAGCGAGGATCAATATTCAGGAATCAATTCACCGTGACAGAGCGAGGATCAATATTCAGGAATCAATTCACTGTGACACAGAGAGGGTCAATATTCAGGAATCAATTCACCGTGATACAGCGAGGATCAATATTCAGGAATCAATTCACCGTGACACAGCGAGGATCAAAATTCAGGAACCAATTCCTCGAGACACAGCGAGGATCAATATTCAGGAATCAATTCACCGTGACACAGCGAGGATCAATATTCAGGAATCAATTCACCGTGACAGAGCGAGGATCAATATTCAGGAATCAATTCACTGTGACACAGCGAGGATCAATATTCAGGAATCAATTCACCGTGACACAGTGAGCATCAATATTCAGGAATCAATTCATGTGAGACAGCGAGGATCAATATTCAGGAATCAATTCATCGTGACACAGCGAGGATCAATATTCAGGAATCAATTCACCGTGTCACAGCGAGGATCAATATTCAGGAATCAATTCATGTGAGACAGTGAGGACCAATATTCAGGAATCAATTCACCATGACACAGTGAGGATCAATATTCAGGAATCAATTCACAGTGACACAGCAAGGATCAATATTCAGGAATCAATTCACCGTGTCACAGCGAGGATCAATATTCAGGAATCAATTCACCGTGACACAGCGAGGATCAATATTCAGGAATCAATTCACCGTGACACAGTGAGGACCAATATTCAGGAATCAATTCACCGTGACACAGCGAGGATCAATATTCAGGAATCAATTCACCGTGTCACAGCGAGGATCAATATTCAGGAATCAATTCATGTGAGACAGCGAGGATCAATATTCAGGAATCAATTCATCGTGACACAGCGAGGATCAATATTCAGGAATCAATTCACCGTGACACAGTGAGCATCAATATTCAGGAATCAAGTCATGTGAGACAGCGAGGATCAATATTCAGGAATCAATTCATCGTGACATCACGAGGATCAATATTCAGGATTCAATTCACTGTGACACAGCAAGGCTTAATATTCGGAATCAATTCACAGTGACATAGCGAGGATCAATATTCAGGAACCAATTCATTGTGACACAGCGAGGATAAATATTCAGGAATCAATTCACCGTGAGACAGCGAGGATCAATATTCAGGAACCAATTCATTGTGACACAGCCAGGATCAATATTCAGGAATCAATTCACCGTGACACAGTGAGGATCAATATTCAGGAATCAATTCACCGTGACACAGCGAGGATCAATATTCAGGAATCAATTCACAGTGACACAGTGAGGATCAATATTCAGGAATCAATTCACAGTGACACAGTGAGGATCAATATTCAGGAATCAATTCACCGTGACAGAGCGAGGATCAATATTCAGGAATCAATTCACCATGACACAGCGAGGATCAATATTCAGAAACCAATTCCTCGTAGCACAGCGAGGATCAATATTCAGGAATAAATTCACTGTGACACAGCAAGGATTAATATGCAGGACTCAATTCACCGTGATACAGCGAGGATCAATATTCAGGACTCAATTCACCGTGACACAGCGAGGATCAATATTCAGGAATCAATTCAACGTGACACAGCGAGGATCAATATTCAGGAATCAATTCACCATGACACAGCAAGGATCAATATTCAGGAATCAATTCACCGTGACACAGCGAGGATCAATATTCAGGACTCAATTCACCGTGACACAGCAAGGATCAATATTCGGAATCAATTCACAGTGACACAGCGAGGATCAATATTCAGGAACCAATTCACCGTGACACAGCGAGGATCAATATTCAGCAATCAATTCACAGTGACGCAGCGAAGATCAATATTCAGGAATCAATTCACCGTGACACAGCGAGGATCAATATTCAGGAACCAATTCCTCGAGACACAGCAAGGATCAATATTCAGGAATCAATTCACTGTGACACAGCGAGGATCAATATTCAGGAATCAATTCATCGTGACACAGTGAGGATCAATATTCAGGAATCAATTCACCGTGACAGAGCGAGGATCAATACTCAGGAACCAATTCACCGTGACACAGCGAGGATCAATATTCAGGAATCAATTCACCATGACACAGCAAGGATCAATATTCAGGAACCAATTCACCGTGACACAGCGAGGATCAATATTCAGGAACCAATTCCTCGAGACACAGCGAGGATCAATATTCAGGACTCAATTTACCGTGATACAGCGAGGATCAATATTCAGGACTCAATTCACCGTGACACAGCAAGGATCAATATTCAGGAACCAATTCACCGTGACACAGCAAGGATCAATATTCAGGAACCAATTCACCGTGACACAGCAAGGATCAATATTCAGGAACCAATTCATCGTGACATCGCGAGGATCAATGTTCAGGATTCAACTCACAGTGACATCACGAGGATCAATATTCAGGATTCAATTCACTGTGACACAGCAAGGCTTAATATTCGGAATCAATTCACAGTGACATAGCGAGGATCAATATTCAGGAACCAATTCATTGTGACACAGCGAGGATAAATATTCAGGAATCAATTCACCGTGAGACAGCGAGGATCAATATTCAGGAACCAATTCATTGTGACACAGCCAGGATCAATATTCAGGAATCAATTCACCGTGACACAGTGAGGATCAATATTCAGGAATCAATTCATGTGAGACAGCGAGGATCAATATTCCGGAATCAATTCACCGTGACAAAGAGAGGATCAATATTCAGGAATCAATTCACAGTGACACAGTGAGGATCAATATTCAGGAATCAATTCACCGTGACGAAGCGAGGATCAATATTCAGGAACCAATTCACCGTGACACAGCGAGGATCAATATTCAGGAATCAATTCACCGTGATACAGCGAGGATCAATATTCAGGTACCAATTCACCGTGACACAGCGAGGATCAATATTCAGGAATCAATTCACAGTGACACAGTGAGGATCAATATTCAGGAATCAATTCACCGTGACAGAGCGAGGATCAATATTCAGGAATCAATTCACCGTGACACAGCGAGGATCAATATTCAGGAATCAATTAACCGTGACAGAGCGAGGATCAATATTCAGGAACCAATTCACCGTGACACAGCGAGGATCAATATTCAGGAACCAATTCACCGTGACACAGCGAGGATCAATATTCAGGAATCAATTCACCGTGATACAGCGAGGATCAATATTCAGGAACCAATTCACCGTGACACAGCGAGGATCAATATTCAGGAACCAATTCCTCGAGACACAGCGAGGATCAATATTCAGGAATCAATTCACTGTGACACAGCGAGGATCAATGTTCAGGAATAAATTCATCGTGACACAGCGAGGACCAATATTCAGGAATCAATTCACCGTGACACAGTGAGGATCAATATTCAGGAACCAATTCACCGTGACACAGCGAGGATCAATATTCAGGAATCAATTCACCGTGACACAGCGAGGATCAATATTCAGGAACCAATTCACCGTGACACAGCGAGGATCAATATTCAGGAATAAAATCACCGTGACACAGCGAGGATCAATATTCAGGAACCAATTCACCGTGACACAGCAAGGATCAATATTCAGGAATCAATTCACCGTGACACAGTGAGGACCAATATTCAGGAATCAATTCACCGTGACACAGCGAGGATCAATATTCAGGAATCAATTCACCGTGACACAGCGAGGATCAATATTCAGGAACCAATTCATTGTGACACAGCAAGGATCAATATTCAGGAATCAATTCACAGTGACACAGCGAGGATCAATATTCAGGAATCAATTCACCGTGACATCGCGAGGATCAATATTCAGGAATCAATTCACCGTGACACAGCGAGGATCAATATTCAGGATTCAATTCACCGTGACAGAGCGAGGATTAATATTCAGGACTCAATTCACCGTGACACAGCGAGGATCAATATTCAGGAATCAATTCACAGTGACACAGCGAGGATCAATATTCAGGAATCAATTCACCGTGACAGAGCGAGGATCAATATTCAGGAATCAATTCACCGTGACACAGTGAGGACCAATATTCAGGAATCAATTCATGTGAGACAGCGAGGATCAATATTCAGGAATCAATTCACCGTGACACAGCGAGGATCAATATTCAGGAATCAATTCACCGTGACACAGTGAGGACCAATATTCAGGACTCAATTCACCGTGACACAGCGGGGATCAATATTCAGGAATCAATTCACTGTGACACAGCAAGGATCAATATTCAGGAATCAATTCATGTGAGACAGCGAGGATCAATATTCAGGAATCAATTCACCGTGACACAGTGAGGACCAATATTCAGGACTCAATTCACCGTGACACAGCGAGGATCAATATTCAGGAATCAATTCATGTGAGACAACGAGGATCAATATTCAGGAATCAATTCACAGTGTCACAGCGAGGATCAATATTCAGGAATCAATTCACCGTGACAAAGCGAGGATCAATATTCAAGAACCAATTCACCGTGACACAGCGAGGATCAATATTCAGGAATCAATTCATGTGAGACAGCGAGGATCAATATTCAGGAATCAATTCACCGTGACACAGCGAGGATCAATATTCAGGAATCAATTCACCGTAAACAGTGAGGATCAATATTCAGGAATCAATTCACCGTGACACAGCGAGGATCAATATTCAGGAACCAATTCACCGTGACGCAGCGAGGATCAATATTCAGGAATCAATTCATGTGAGACAGCGAGGATCAATATTCAGGAATCAATTCACCGTGACACAGCGAGGATCAATATTCAGGAATCAATTCACCGTGACACAGTGAGGACCAATATTCAGGAATCAATTCACCGTGACACAGCGAGGATCAATATTCAGGAATCAATTCACCGTGACACAGCGAGGATCAATATTCAGGAATCAATTCATCGTGACACAGTGAGGACCAATATTCAGGAACCAATTCACCGTGTCACAGCGAGGATCAATATTCAGGAATCAATTCATGTGAGACAGCGAGGATCAATATTCAGGAATCAATTCACCGTGACACAGCGAGGATCAATATTCAGGAATCAATTCACCGTGACACAGTGAGGACCAATATTCAGGAATCAATTCACCGTGACACAGCAAGGATCAATATTCAGGAATCAATTCATGTGAGACAGCGAGGATCAATATTCAGAAATCAATTCATCGTGACATCGCGACGATCAATGTTCAGGATTCAACTCACAGTGACACAGCGAGGATCAATATTCAGGATTCAATTCACTGTGACACAGCAAGGCTTAATATTCGGAATCAATTCACAGTGACATAGCGAGGATCAATATTCAGGAACCAATTCATTGTGACACAGCGAGGATCAATATTCCGGAATCAATTCACCGTGACAAAGCGAGGATCAATATTCAGGAACCAATTCACCGTGACACAGCGAGGATCAATATTCAGGAATCAATTCACAGTGACACAGCGAGGATCAATATTCAGGAATCAATTCACCGTGACAAAGCGAGGATCTATATTCAGGAACCAATTCACCGTGACACAGCGAGGATCAATATTCAGGAATCAATTCACCGTGATACAGCGAGGATCAATATTCAGGAATCAATTCACCGCTACACAGCGAGGATCAATATTCAGGAATCAATTCACCGTGACACAATGAGGACCAATATTCAGGAATCAATTCACCGTGACACAGCGAGGATCAATATTCCGGAATCAATTCACAGTGACACAGTGAGGATCAATATTCAGGAATCAATTCATCGTGACACAGCGAAGATCAATATTCAGGAATCAATTCATCGTGACATCGCGAGGATCAATATTCTGGAAACAATTCACCGCAAACAGTGAGGATCAATATTCAGGAACCAATTCACCGTGACACAGCGAGGATCAATATTCAGGAATCAATTCACCGTGACACAGCGAGGATCAATATTCAGGAATCAATTCACCGTGAAACAACGGGGAGCAATATTCAGGAATCAATTCACCGTGACACAGCGAGGATCAATATTCAGGAATCAATTCACCGTGACACAGCAAGGATCAATATTCAGGAACCAATTCACCGTGACACAGCGAGGATCAATATTCAGGACTCAATTCACCGTGACACAGTGAGGATCGATATTCAGGAATCAATTCACCGTGACACAGTGAGGATCGATATTCAGGAATCAATTCACCGTGACACAGCGAGGATCAATATTCAGGAACCATTACACCGTGACACAGCGAGGATCAATATTCAGGAACCAATTCACCGTGACACAGTGAGGACCAATATTCAGGAATCAATTCACCGTGACACAGCGAGGATCAATATTCAGGAATCAATTCACCGTGACACAGCGAGGATCAATATTCAGGAACCAATTCATTGTGACACAGCAAGGATCAATATTCAGGAATCAATTCACAGTGACACAGCGAGGATCAATATTCAGGAATCAATTCACCGTGACATCGCGAGGATCAATATTCAGGAATCAATTCACCGTGACACAGCGAGGATCAATATTCAGGATTCAATTCACCGTGACAGAGCGAGGATTAATATTCAGGACTCAATTCACCGTGACACAGCGAGGATCAATATTCAGGAATCAATTCACAGTGACACAGCGAGGATCAATATTCAGGAATCAATTCACCGTGACAGAGCGAGGATCAATATTCAGGAATCAATTCACCGTGACACAGTGAGGACCAATATTCAGGAATCAATTCATGTGAGACAGCGAGGATCAATATTCAGGAATCAATTCACCGTGACACAGCGAGGATCAATATTCAGGAATCAATTCACCGTGACACAGTGAGGACCAATATTCAGGACTCAATTCACCGTGACACAGCGGGGATCAATATTCAGGAATCAATTCACTGTGACACAGCAAGGATCAATATTCAGGAATCAATTCATGTGAGACAGCGAGGATCAATATTCAGGAATCAATTCACCGTGACACAGTGAGGACCAATATTCAGGACTCAATTCACCGTGACACAGCGAGGATCAATATTCAGGAATCAATTCATGTGAGACAACGAGGATCAATATTCAGGAATCAATTCACAGTGTCACAGCGAGGATCAATATTCAGGAATCAATTCACCGTGACAAAGCGAGGATCAATATTCAAGAACCAATTCACCGTGACACAGCGAGGATCAATATTCAGGAATCAATTCATGTGAGACAGCGAGGATCAATATTCAGAAATCAATTCACCGTGACACAGCGAGGATCAATATTCAGGAATCAATTCACCGTAAACAGTGAGGATCAATATTCAGGAATCAATTCACCGTGACACAGCGAGGATCAATATTCAGGAACCAATTCACCGTGACGCAGCGAGGATCAATATTCAGGAATCAATTCATGTGAGACAGCGAGGATCAATATTCAGGAATCAATTCACCGTGACAGAGCGAAGATCAATATTCAGGAATCAATTCACCGTGACACAGTGAGGACCAATATTCAGGAATCAATTCACCGTGACACAGCGAGGATCAATATTCAGGAATCAATTCACCGTGACACAGCGAGGATCAATATTCAGGAATCAATTCATCGTGACACAGTGAGGACCAATATTCAGGAACCAATTCACCGTGTCACAGCGAGGATCAATATTCAGGAATCAATTCATGTGAGACAGCGAGGATCAATATTCAGGAATCAATTCACCGTGACACAGCGAGGATCAATATTCAGGAATCAATTCACCGTGACACAGTGAGGACCAATATTCAGGAATCAATTCACCGTGACACAGCAAGGATCAATATTCAGGAATCAATTCATGTGAGACAGCGAGGATCAATATTCAGAAATCAATTCATCGTGACATCGCGACGATCAATGTTCAGGATTCAACTCACAGTGACACAGCGAGGATCAATATTCAGGATTCAATTCACTGTGACACAGCAAGGCTTAATATTCGGAATCAATTCACAGTGACATAGCGAGGATCAATATTCAGGAACCAATTCATTGTGACACAGCGAGGATCAATATTCAGGAATCAATTCACCGTGAGACAGCGAGGATCAATATTCAGGAACCAATTCATTGTGACACAGCCAGGATCAATATTCAGGAATCAATTCACCGTGACACAGTGAGGATCAATATTCAGGAATCAATTCATGTGAGACAGCGAGGATCAATATTCCGGAATCAATTCACCGTGACAAAGCGAGGATCAATATTCAGGAACCAATTCACCGTGACACAGCGAGGATCAATATTCAGGAATCAATTCACAGTGACACAGCGAGGATCAATATTCAGGAATCAATTCACCGTGACAAAGCGAGGATCTATATTCAGGAACCAATTCACCGTGACACAGCGAGGATCAATATTCAGGAATCAATTCACCGTGATACAGCGAGGATCAATATTCAGGAATCAATTCACCGCTACACAGCGAGGATCAATATTCAGGAATCAATTCACCGTGACACAATGAGGACCAATATTCAGGAATCAATTCACCGTGACACAGCGAGGATCAATATTCCGGAATCAATTCACAGTGACACAGTGAGGATCAATATTCAGGAATCAATTCATCGTGACACAGCGAAGATCAATATTCAGGAATCAATTCATCGTGACATCGCGAGGATCAATATTCTGGAAACAATTCACCGCAAACAGTGAGGATCAATATTCAGGAACCAATTCACCGTGACACAGCGAGGATCAATATTCAGGAATCAATTCACCGTGACACAGCGAGGATCAATATTCAGGAATCAATTCACCGTGACAGAGCGAGGATCAATATTCAGGAACCAATTCACCGTGACACAGCGAGGATCAATATTCAGGAATCAATTCACCGTGAAACAACGGGGAGCAATATTCAGGAATCAATTCACCGTGACACAGCGAGGATTAATATTCAGGAATCAATTCACCGTGACACAGCAAGGATCAATATTCAGGAACCAATTCACCGTGACACAGCGAGGATCAATATTCAGGACTCAATTCACCGTGACACAGTGAGGATCGATATTCAGGAATCAATTCACCGTGACACAGTGAGGATCGATATTCAGGAATCAATTCACCGTGACACAGCGAGGATCAATATTCAGGAACCATTACACCGTGACACAGCGAGGATCAATATTCAGGAACCAATTCACCGTGACACAGCGAGGATCAATATTCAGGAATCAATTCACCGTGACACAGCGAGGATCAATATTCAGGAACCAATTCACCGTGACACAGCGAGGATCAATATTCAGGACTCAATTTACCGTGATACAGCGAGGATCAATATTCAGGACTCAATTCACCGTGACACAGTGAGGATCAATATTCAGGAACCAATTCACCGTGACACAGTGAGGATCAATATTCAGGAATCAATTCACCGTGTCACAGCGAGGATCAATATTCAGGAATCAATTCACCGTGTCACAGTGAGGACCAATATTCAGGAATCAATTCACCGTGTCACAGCGAGGATCAATATTCAGGAATCAATTCACCGTGACACAGCGAGGATCAATATTCAGGAATCAATTCACCGTGACACAGCGAGGATCAATATTCAGGAACCAATTCATTGTGACACAGCAAGGATCAATATTCAGGAATCAATTCACAGTGACACAGCGAGGATCAATATTCAGGAATCAATTCACCGTGACATCGCGAGGATCAATATTCAGGAATCAATTCACCGTGACACAGCGAGGATCAATATTCAGGATTCAATTCACCGTGACAGAGCGAGGATTAATATTCAGGACTCAATTCACCGTGACACAGCGAGGATCAATATTCAGGAATCAATTCACAGTGACACAGCGAGGATCAATATTCAGGAATCAATTCACCGTGACAGAGCGAGGATCAATATTCAGGAATCAATTCACCGTGACACAGTGAGGACCAATATTCAGGAATCAATTCATGTGAGACAGCGAGGATCAATATTCAGGAATCAATTCACCGTGACACAGCGAGGATCAATATTCAGGAATCAATTCACCGTGACACAGTGAGGACCAATATTCAGGACTCAATTCACCGTGACACAGCGGGGATCAATATTCAGGAATCAATTCACTGTGACACAGCAAGGATCAATATTCAGGAATCAATTCATGTGAGACAGCGAGGATCAATATTCAGGAATCAATTCACCGTGACACAGTGAGGACCAATATTCAGGACTCAATTCACCGTGACACAGCGAGGATCAATATTCAGGAATCAATTCATGTGAGACAACGAGGATCAATATTCAGGAATCAATTCACAGTGTCACAGCGAGGATCAATATTCAAGAACCAATTCACCGTGACACAGCGAGGATCAATATTCAGGAATCAATTCACCGTGACACAGCGAGGATCAATATTCAGGAATCAATTCACCGTAAACAGTGAGGATCAATATTCAGGAATCAATTCACCGTGACACAGCGAGGATCAATATTCAGGAACCAATTCACCGTGACGCAGCGAGGATCAATATTCAGGAATCAATTCATGTGAGACAGCGAGGATCAATATTCAGGAATCAATTCACCGTGACACAGCGAGGATCAATATTCAGGAATCAATTCACCGTGACACAGTGAGGACCAATATTCAGGAATCAATTCACCGTGACACAGCGAGGATCAATATTCAGGAATCAATTCACCGTGA
This sequence comes from Chiloscyllium punctatum, assembly GCF_047496795.1. NCBI lineage: Eukaryota > Metazoa > Chordata > Chondrichthyes > Orectolobiformes > Hemiscylliidae > Chiloscyllium > Chiloscyllium punctatum. The sequence continues at coordinate 4,787,648 of NC_092766.1, forward strand.
CACAGCGAGGATCAATATTCAGGAATGAATTCATCGTGACACAGTGAGGACCAATATTCAGGAACCAATTCACCGTGTCACAGCGAGGATCAATATTCAGGAATCAATTCATGTGAGACAGCGAGGATCAATATTCAGGAATCAATTCACCGTGACACAGCGAGGATCAATATTCAGGAATCAATTCACCGTGACACAGTGAGGACCAATATTCAGGAATCAATTCACCGTGACACAGCAAGGATCAATATTCAGGAATCAATTCATGTGAGACAGCGAGGATCAATATTCAGAAATCAATTCATCGTGACATCGCGAGGATCAATGTTCAGGATTCAACTCACAGTGACACAGCGAGGATCAATATTCAGGATTCAATTCACTGTGACACAGCAAGGCTTAATATTCGGAATCAATTCACAGTGACATAGCGAGGATCAATATTCAGGAACCAATTCATTGTGACACAGCGAGGATCAATATTCAGGAATCAATTCACCGTGAGACAGCGAGGATCAATATTCAGGAACCAATTCATTGTGACACAGCCAGGATCAATATTCAGGAATCAATTCACCGTGACACAGTGAGGATCAATATTCAGGAATCAATTCATGTGAGACAGCGAGGATCAATATTCCGGAATCAATTCACCGTGACAAAGCGAGGATCAATATTCAGGAACCAATTCACCGTGACACAGCGAGGATCAATATTCAGGAATCAATTCACAGTGACACAGCGAGGATCAATATTCAGGAATCAATTCACCGTGACAAAGCGAGGATCTATATTCAGGAACCAATTCACCGTGACACAGCGAGGATCAATATTCAGGAATCAATTCACCGTGATACAGCGAGGATCAATATTCAGGAATCAATTCACCGCTACACAGCGAGGATCAATATTCAGGAATCAATTCACCGTGACACAATGAGGACCAATATTCAGGAATCAATTCACCGTGACACAGCGAGGATCAATATTCCGGAATCAATTCACAGTGACACAGTGAGGATCAATATTCAGGAATCAATTCATCGTGACACAGCGAAGATCAATATTCAGGAATCAATTCATCGTGACATCGCGAGGATCAATATTCTGGAAACAATTCACCGCAAACAGTGAGGATCAATATTCAGGAATCAATTCACCGTGACAGAGCGAGGATCAATATTCAGGAACCAATTCACCGTGACACAGCGAGGATCAATATTCAGGAATCAATTCACCGTGACAGAGCGAGGATCAATATTCAGGAACCAATTCACCGTGACACAGCGAGGATCAATATTCTGGAAACAATTCACCGCAAACAGTGAGGATCAATATTCAGGAATCAATTCACCGTGACAGAGCGAGGATCAATATTCAGGAATCAATTCACCGTGACACAGCGAGGATCAATATTCAGGAATCAATTCACCGTGACAGAGCGAGGATCAATATTCAGGAATCAATTCACCGTGACACAGCGAGGATCAATATTCAGGAACCAATTCACCGTGACACAGCGAGGATCAATATTCAGGAATCAATTCACCGTGACACAGCGAGGATCAATATTCAGGAACCAATTCACCGTGACACAGCGAGGATCAATATTCAGGAAACAATTCCTCGTAGCACAGCGAGGATCAATATTCAGGAATCAATTCACTGTGACACAGCAAGGATTAATATGCAGGACTCAATTCACCGTGATACAGCGAGGATCAATATTCAGGACTCAATTCACCATGACACAGCGAGGATCAATATTCAGGAATCAATTCAACGTGACACAGCGAGGATCAATATTCAGGAATCAATTCACTGTGACACAGCAAGGATCAATAGACAGGAATCAATTCATCATGACACAGCGAAGATCAATATTCAGGAATCAATTCACAGTGACGCAGCGAAGATCAATATTCAGGAATCAATTCACCATGACACAGCAAGGATCAATATTCAGGAATCATTTCACAGTGACACAGCGAGGATCAATATTCAGGAACCAATTCACCGTGACACATTGAGTACCAATATTCAGGAACCAATTCACCGTGACACAGCGAGGATCAATATTCAGGAATCAATTCATGTGAGACAGCGAGGATCAATATTCAGGAATCAATTCATCGTGACATCGCGAGGATCAATATTCTGGAAACAATTCACCGTAAACAGTGAGGATCAATATTCAGGAATCAATTCACCGTGACAGAGCGAGGATCAATATTCAGGAATCAATTCACCGTGACACAGCGAGGATCAATATTCAGGAACCAATTCACCGTGACACAGCGAGGATCAATATTCAGGAACCAATTCACCGTGACACAGCGAGGATCAATATTCAGGAATCAATTCACCGTGACAGAGCGAGGATCAATATTCAGGAACCAATTCACCGTGACACAGCGAGGATCAATATTCAGGAATCAATTCACCATGACACAGCAAGGATCAATATTCAGGAACCAATTCACCGTGACACAGCGAGGATCAATATTCAGGAATCAATTCCTCGAGACACAGCGAGGATCAATATTCAGGAATAAAATCACCGTGACACAGCGAGGATCAATATTCAGGAATCAATTCACCGTGATACAGCGAGGATCAATATTCAGGAACCAATTCACCGTAACACAGCGAGGATCAATATTCAGGAATCAATTCACAGTGACACAGCGAGGACCAATATTCAGGAATCAATTCACCGTGATACAGCGAGGATCAATATTCAGGAATCAATTCACCATGACACAGAGAGGACCAATATTCAGGAATCAATTCATGTGAGACAGTGAGGAACAATATTCAGGAACCAATTCACCGTGTCACAGCGAGGATCAATATTCAGGAATCAATTCATGTGAGACAGCGAGGATCAATATTCAGGAATCAATTCACCGTGACAGAGCGAGGATCAATATTCAGGAATCAATTCACCGTGACACAGTGAGGACCAATATTCAGGAATCAATTCACCGTGACACATCGAGGATCAATATTCAGGAATCAATTCACCGTGACACAGTGAGGATCAATATTCAGGAATCAATTCATGTGAGACAGCGAGGATCAATAGTCAGGAATCAATTCATCGTGACATCGCGAGGATCAATATTCAGGATTCAACTCACAGTGACATCACGAGGATCAATATTCAGGAATCAATTCACTGTGACACAGCAAGGATCAATATTCGGAATCAATTCACAGTGACACAGCGAGGATCAATATTCAGGAACCAATTCATTGTGACACAGCGAGGATCAATATTCAGGAATCAATTCACCGTGACACAGCGAGGATCAATATTCGGGAATCAATTCATCGTGACACACCGAGGATCAATATTCAGGAATCAATTCAACGTGACACAGCGAGGATCAATATTCAGGAATCAATTCACTGTGACACAGCAAGGATCAATATTCGGAATCAATTCACAGTGACACAGCGAGGATCAATATTCAGGAACCAATTCATTGTGACACAGCGAGAATCAATATTCAGGAATCAATTCACCGTGATACAGCGAGGATCAATATTCAGGACTCAATTCACCGTGACACAGCGAGGATCAATATTCAGGAACCAATTCACTGTGACACAGCAAGGATCAATATTCGGAATCAATTCACAGTGACACAGCGAGGATCAATATTCAGGAACCAATTCATTGTGACACAGCGAGAATCAATATTCAGGAATCAATTCACCGTGATACAGCGAGGATCAATATTCAGGACTCAATTCACCGTGACACAGCGAGGATCAATATTCAGGAACCAATTCAACGTGACACAGCGAGGATCAATATTCAGGAACCAATTCACCGTGACACAGCAAGGATCAATATTCAGGATTCAACTCACAGTGACATCACGAGGATCAATATTCAGGATTCAATTCACTGTGACACAGCAAGGATCAATATTCGGAATCAATTCACAGTGACACAGCGAGGATCAATATTCAGGATTCAATTCACTGTGACACAGCGAGGATCAATATTCAGGAATCAATTCACCGTGACACAATGAGGACCAATATTCAAGAACCAATTCACCGTGACACAGCGAGGATCAATATTCAGGAATCAATTCACAGTGACACAGCGAGGATCAATATTCAGGAATCAACTCACCATGACACAGCAAGGATCAATATTCAGGAACCAATTCATTGTGACACAGCGAGGATCAATATTCAGGAATCAATTCACCGTGACACAGCAAGGATCAATATTCAGGAATCAATTCACCGTGACACAGCGAGGATCAATATTCAGGAATCAATTCACCGTGACATCTCGAGGATCAATATTCTGGAAACAATTCACCGTAAACAGTGAGGATCAATATTCAGGAATCAATTCACCGTGACAGAGCGAGGATCAATATTCAGGAATCAATTCACCGTGACAGAGCGAGGATCAATATTCAGGAATCAATTCACAGTGACACAGTGAGGATCAATATTCAGGAATCAATTCACCGTGACAGAGCGAGGATCAATACTCAGGAACCAATTCACCGTGACACAGCGAGGATCAATATTCAGGAATCAATTCACCGTGACACAGCAAGGATCAATATTCAGGAACCAATTCACCGTGACACAGCGAGGATCAATATTCAGGAATCAATTCACCGTGACACAGCGAGGATCAATATTCAGGAACCAATTCCTCGAGACACAGCGAGGATCAATATTCAGGAATCAATTCACTGTGACACAGCGAGGATCAATATTCAGGAATCAATTCCTCGAGACACAGCGAGGATCAATATTCAGGAATCAATTCCTCGAGACACAGCGAGGAACAATATTCAGGACTCAATTCACCGTGACACAGCGAGTATCAATATTCAGGAACCAATTCACCGTGACACAGTGATGATCAATATTCAGGAATCAATTCACCGTGACACAGTGAGGATCAATATTCAGGAATCAATTCACCGTGACACAGCGAGTATCAATATTCAGGAACCAATTCACCGTGACACAGTGATGATCAATATTCAGGAACCAATTCACTGTGACACAGCGAGGATCAATATTCAGGAACCAATTCACCGTGACACAGCGAGGATCAATATTCAGGAATCAATTCACCGTGACACAGCGAGGATCAATATTCAGGAACCAATTCACCGTGACACAGCGAGGATCAATATTCAGGAATCAATTCACAGTGACACAGCGAGGATCAATATTCAGGAATCAATTCACCGTGACAGAGCGAGGATCAATATTCAGGAACCAATTCACCGTGACACAGCGTGGATCAATATTCAGGAATCAATTCACCATGACACAGCGAGGATCAATATTCAGGAATCAATTCACCATGACACAGAGAGGACCAATATTCAGGAATCAATTCAACCTGACACAGCGAGGATCAATATTCAGGAATCAATTCACCATGACACAGCAAGGATCAATATTCAGGAATCAATTCACCGTGACATAGCGAGGATCAATATTCAGGACTCAATTCACCGTGACACAGCAAGGATCAATATTCAGGATTCAACTCACAGTGACATCACGAGGATCAATATTCAGGATTCAATTCACTGTGACACAGCAAGGATCAATATTCGGAATCAATTCACAGTGACACAGCGAGGATCAATATTCAGGAACCAATTCACCGTGACACAGCGAGGATCAATATTCAGGAATCAATTCAACGTGACACAGCGAGGATCAATATTCAGGAATCAATTCACCGTGACACAGTGAGGATCAATATTCAGGAATCAATTCACAGTGACGCAGCGAAGATCAATATTCAGGAATCAACTCACCATGACACAGCAAGGATCAATATTCAGGAATCATTTCACAGTGACACAGCGAGGATCAATATTCAGGAACCAATTCATTGTGACACAGCGAGGATCAATATTCAGGAATCAATTCACCGTGACACAGCAAGGATCAATATTCAGGAATCAATTCACCGTGACACAGCGAGGATCAATATTCAGGAATCAATTCACCGTGACATCTCGAGGATCAATATTCTGGAAACAATTCACCGTAAACAGTGAGGATCAATATTCAGGAATCAATTCACCGTGACAGAGCGAGGATCAATACTCAGGAACCAATTCACCGTGACACAGCGAGGATCAATATTCAGGAATCAATCCACCGTGATACAGCGAGGATCAATATTCAGGAATCAATTCACCGTGACACAGCGAGGATCAATATTCAGGAATCAATTCACCGTGACACAGCAAGGATCAATATTCAGGAACCAATTCACCGTGACACAGCGAGGATCAATATTCAGGAACCAATTCCTCGAGATACAGCGAGGATCAATATTCAGGAATCAATTCACTGTGACACCGCGAGGATCAATATTCAGGAATCAATTCACCGTGACACAGCGAGGATCAATATTCAGGAATCGATTCACAGTGACACATCGAGGATCAATATTCAGGAATCAATTCACCGTGACACAATGAGGACCAATATTCAGGAACCAATTCACCGTGACACAATGAGGACCAATATTCAGGAACCAATTCACCGTGACACAGCGAGGACCAATATTCAGGAATCAATTCACTGTGACACAGCGAGGATCAATATTCAGGAATCAATTCACCGTGACACAGCGAGGATCAATATTCAGGAATCAATTCACCGTGACACAGCGAGGATCAATATTCAGGACTCAATTCACCGTGACACAGCGAGGATCAATATTCAGGATTCAATTCACCGTGACACAGCGAGGATCAATATTCAGGAATCAATTCACCGTGACATCTCGAGGATCAATATTCTGGAAACAATTCACCGTAAACAGTGAGGATCAATATTCAGGAACCAATTCACCGTGACACAGCGAGGATCAATATTCAGGAATCAATTCACCGTGACACAGCAAGGATCAATATTCAGGAACCAATTCACCGTGACACAGCGAGGATCAATATTCAGGAATCAATTCACCGTGACACAGCAAGGATCAATATTCAGGAACCAATTCACCGTAAACAGTGAGGATCAATATTCAGGAACCAATTCACCGTGACGCAGCGAGGATCAATATTCAGGAATCAATTCACCGTGACACAGCGAGGATCAATATTCAGGAATCAATTCACCGTGACACAGTGAGGATCAATATTCAGGAATCAATTCACCGTGACACAGCGAGGATCAATATTCAGGAATAAATTCACAGTGACAAAGCGAGGATCAATATTCAGGAATCAATTCACCGTGACACAGCGAGGATCAATATTCAGGAATCAATTCACCGTGACACAGTGAGGACCAATATTCAGGAATCAATTCACTGTGACACAGCGAAGATCAATATTCAGGAATCAATTCACCATGACACAGCAAGGATCAATATTCAGGAATCAATTCACCGTGACACAGCGAGGATCAATATTCAGGAATCAATTCATCGTGACACAGTGAGGATCAATATTCGGGAATCAATTCACCGTGACAAAGCGAGGATCAATATTCAGGAATCAATTCATCGTGACACAGTGAGGATCAATATTCAGGAATCAATTCATCGTGACACAGTGAGGATCAATATTCAGGAATCAATTCACCGTGACGCAGCGAGGATCAATATTCAGGAATCAATTCACCGTGACAAAGCGAGGATCAATATTCAGGAATCAATTCATCGTGACACAGTGAGGATCAATATTCAGGAACCAATTCATCGTGACACAGCGAGGATCAATATTCAGGAATCAATTCACCGTGATACAGCGAGGATCAATATTCAGGAATCAATTCACCGTGACACAGCGAGGATCAATATTCAGGAACCAATTCACCGTGACACAGCGAGGATCAATATTCAGGACTCAATTCACCGTGACACATCGAGGATCAATATTCAGGAATCAATTCATCGTGACACAGCGAGGATCAATATTCAGGAATCAATTCACCGTGACACAGCGAGGATCAATATTCAGGAACCAATTCACCGTGACACAGCGAGGATCAATATTCAGGAATCAATTCACCGTGACACAGTGAGGATCAATATTCAGGAATCAATTCATCGTGACACAGCGAGGATCAATATTCAGGAATCAATTCACCGTGACACAGCGATGATCAATATTCAGGAACCAATTCACCGTGACACAGCGAGGATCAATATTCAGGAATCAATTCACAGTGACACAGCGAGGATCAATATTCAGGAATCAATTCACAGTGACACAGCGAGGATCAATATTCAGGAATCAATTCATCGTGACACAGCGAGGATCAATATTCAGGAATCAATTCACCGTGACACAGCGAGGACCAATATTCAGGAACCAATTCACCGTGACACAGCGAGGATCAATATTCAGGAATCAATTCACCGTGACACAGTGAGGATCAATATTCAGGAATCAATTCACCGTGACACAGCGAGGATCAATATTCAGGAATCAATTCACCGTAACACAGCGAGGATCAATATTCAGGAATCAATTCACTGTGACACAGCAAGGATCAATATTCAGGAATCAATTCATTGTGACACAGCAAGGATCAATATTCAGGAATCAATTCACCGTGACACAGTGAGGATCAATATTCAGGAATCAATTCACTGTGACACAGCAAGGATCAATATTCAGGAATCAATTCACTGTGACACAGCAAGGATCAATATTCAGGAATCAATTCACCGTAACACAGTGAGGACCAATATTCAGGAACCAATTCACTGTGACACAGCAAGGATCAATATTCAGGAATCAATTCACAGTGACACAGCGAGGATCAATATTCAGGAATCAATTCACCGTGACACAGCAAGGATCAATATTCAGGAATCAATTCACCGTGACACAGCGAGGATCAATATTCAGGAATCAATTCACCGTGACACAGCGAGGATCAATATTCAGGACTCAATTCACCGTGACACAGTGAGGACCAATATTCAGGAATCAATTCACCGTGTCACAGCGAGGATCAATATTCAGGAATCAATTCACCGTGACACAGCAAGGATCAATATTCAGGAATCAATTCACCGTGACACAGCGAGGATCAATATTCAGGAATCAATTCACCGTGACACAGCGAGGATCAATATTCAGGAATCAATTCACCGTGACACAGCGAGGATCAATATTCAGGAATCAATTCACCGTGACACAGCGAGGATCAATATTCAGGAATCAATTCACCGTGACACAGCGAGGATCAATATTCAGGATTCAATTCACCGTGACAGAGCGAGGATTAATATTCAGGACTCAATTCACCGTGACACAGCGAGGATCAATATTCAGGAATCAATTCACAGTGACACAGCGAGGATCAATATTCAGGAATCAATTCACCGTGACAGAGCGAGGATCAATATTCAGGAATCAATTCACCGTGACACAGCAAGGATCAATATTCAGGAATCAATTCACCGTGACACAGCGAGGATCAATATTCAGGAATCAATTCACCGTGACATCTCGAGGATCAATATTCTGGAAACAATTCACCGTAAACAGTGAGGATCAATATTCAGGAATCAATTCACCGTGACAGAGCGAGGATCAATACTCAGGAACCAATTCACCGTGACACAGCGAGAATCAATATTCAGGAATCAATCCACCGTGATACAGCGAGGATCAATATTCAGGAATCAATTCACCGTGACACAGCGAGGATCAATATTCAGGAATCAATTCACCGTGACACAGCAAGGATCAATATTCAGGAACCAATTCACCGTGACACAGCGAGGATCAATATTCAGGAACCAATTCCTCGAGATACAGCGAGGATCAATATTCAGGAATCAATTCACTGTGACACAGCGAGGATCAATATTCAGGAATCAATTCACCGTGACACAGCGAGGATCAATATTCAGGAATCGATTCACAGTGACACATCGAGGATCAATATTCAGGAATCAATTCACCGTGACACAATGAGGACCAATATTCAGGAACCAATTCACCGTGACACAATGAGGACCAATATTCAGGAACCAATTCACCGTGACACAGCGAGGACCAATATTCAGGAATCAATTCACTGTGACACAGCGAGGATCAATATTCAGGAATCAATTCACCGTGACACAGCGAGGATCAATATTCAGGAATCAATTCACCGTGACACAGCGAGGATCAATATTCAGGACTCAATTCACCGTGACACAGCGAGGATCAATATTCAGGATTCAATTCACCGTGACACAGCGAGGATCAATATTCAGGAATCAATTCACCGTGACATCTCGAGGATCAATATTCTGGAAACAATTCACCGTAAACAGTGAGGATCAATATTCAGGAACCAATTCACCGTGACACAGCGAGGATCAATATTCAGGAATCAATTCACCGTGACACAGCAAGGATCAATATTCAGGAACCAATTCACCGTGACACAGCGAGGATCAATATTCAGGAATCAATTCACCGTGACACAGCAAGGATCAATATTCAGGAATCAATTCACCGTGACACAGCGAGGATCAATATTCAGGAATCAATTCACCGTGACATCTCGAGGATCAATATTCTGGAAACAATTCACCGTAAACAGTGAGGATCAATATTCAGGAATCAATTCACCGTGACAGAGCGAGGATCAATACTCAGGAACCAATTCACCGTGACACAGCGAGGATCAATATTCAGGAATCAATCCACCGTGATACAGCGAGGATCAATATTCAGGAATCAATTCACCGTGACACAGCGAGGATCAATATTCAGGAATCAATTCACCGTGACACAGCAAGGATCAATATTCAGGAACCAATTCACCGTGACACAGCGAGGATCAATATTCAGGAACCAATTCCTCGAGATACAGCGAGGATCAATATTCAGGAATCAATTCACTGTGACACAGCGAGGATCAATATTCAGGAATCAATTCACCGTGACACAGCGAGGATCAATATTCAGGAATCGATTCACAGTGACACATCGAGGATCAATATTCAGGAATCAATTCACCGTGACACAATGAGGACCAATATTCAGGAACCAATTCACCGTGACACAATGAGGACCAATATTCAGGAACCAATTCACCGTGACACAGCGAGGACCAATATTCAGGAATCAATTCACTGTGACACAGCGAGGATCAATATTCAGGAATCAATTCACCGTGACACAGCGAGGATCAATATTCAGGAATCAATTCACCGTGACACAGCGAGGATCAATATTCAGGACTCAATTCACCGTGACACAGCGAGGATCAATATTCAGGATTCAATTCACCGTGACACAGCGAGGATCAATATTCAGGACTCAATTCACCGTGACACAGCGAGGATCAATATTCAGGATTCAATTCACCATGACATCTCGAGGATCAATATTCTGGAAACAATTCACCGTAAACAGTGAGGATCAATATTCAGGAACCAATTCACCGTGACACAGCGAGGATCAATATTCAGGAATCATTTCACCGTGACACAGCAAGGATCAATATTCAGGAACCAATTCACCGTGACACAGCGAGGATCAATATTCAGGAATCAATTCACCGTGACACAGCAAGGATCAATATTCAGGAACCAATTCACCGTAAACAGTGAGGATCAATATTCAGGAACCAATTCACCGTGACGCAGCGAGGATCAATATTCAGGAATCAATTCACCGTGACACAGCGAGGATCAATATTCAGGAATCAATTCACCGTGACACAGTGAGGATCAATATTCAGGAATCAATTCACCGTGACACAGCGAGGATCAATATTCAGGAATAAATTCACAGTGACAAAGCGAGGATCAATATTCAGGAATCAATTCACCGTGACACAGCGAGGATCAATATTCAGGAATCAATTCACCGTGACACAGTGAGGACCAATATTCAGGAATCAATTCACTGTGACACAGCGAAGATCAATATTCAGGAATCAATTCACCGTGACACAGCAAGGATCAATATTCAGGAATCAATTCACCGTGACACAGCGAGGATCAATATTCAGGAATCAATTCATCGTGACACAGTGAGGATCAATATTCGGGAATCAATTCACCGTGACAAAGCGAGGATCAATATTCAGGAATCAATTCATCGTGACACAGTGAGGATCAATATTCAGGAATCAATTCATCGTCACACAGTGAGGATCAATATTCAGGAATCAATTCACCGTGACGCAGCGAGGATCAATATTCAGGAATCAATTCACCGTGACAAAGCGAGGATCAATATTCAGGAATCAATTCATCGTGACACAGTGAGGATCAATATTCAGGAACCAATTCATCGTGACACAGCGAGGATCAATATTCAGGAATCAATTCACCGTGATACAGCGAGGATCAATATTCAGGAATCAATTCACCGTGACACAGCGAGGATCAATATTCAGGAACCAATTCACCGTGACACAGCGAGGATCAATATTCAGGACTCAATTCACCGTGACACATCGAGGATCAATATTCAGGAATCAATTCATCGTGACACAGCGAGGATCAATATTCAGGAATCAATTCACCGTGACACAGCGAGGATCAATATTCAGGAACCAATTCACCGTGACACAGCGAGGATCAATATTCAGGAATCAATTCACCGTGACACAGTGAGGATCAATATTCAGGAATCAATTCATCGTGACACAGCGAGGATCAATATTCAGGAATCAATTCACCGTGACACAGCGATGATCAATATTCAGGAACCAATTCACCGTGACACAGCGAGGATCAATATTCAGGAATCAATTCACAGTGACACAGCGAGGATCAATATTCAGGAATCAATTCACAGTGACACAGCGAGGATCAATATTCAGGAATCAATTCATCGTGACACAGCGAGGATCAATATTCAGGAATCAATTCACCGTGACACAGCGAGGACCAATATTCAGGAACCAATTCACCGTGACACAGCGAGGATCAATATTCAGGAATCAATTCACCGTGACACAGTGAGGATCAATATTCAGGAATCAATTCACCGTGACACAGCGAGGATCAATATTCAGGAATCAATTCACCGTAACACAGCGAGGATCAATATTCAGGAATCAATTCACTGTGACACAGCAAGGATCAATATTCAGGAATCAATTCATTGTGACACAGCAAGGATCAATATTCAGGAATCAATTCACCGTGACACAGTGAGGATCAATATTCAGGAATCAATTCACTGTGACACAGCAAGGATCAATATTCAGGAATCAATTCACTGTGACACAGCAAGGATCAATATTCAGGAATCAATTCACCGTAACACAGTGAGGACCAATATTCAGGAACCAATTCACTGTGACACAGCAAGGATCAATATTCAGGAATCAATTCACAGTGACACAGCGAGGATCAATATTCAGGAATCAATTCACCGTGACACAGCAAGGATCAATATTCAGGAATCAATTCACCGTGACACAGCAAGGATCAATATTCAGGAATCAATTCACCGTGACACAGCAAGGATCAATATTCAGGACTCAATTCACCGTGACACAGTGAGGACCAATATTCAGGAATCAATTCACCGTGTCACAGCGAGGATCAATATTCAGGAATCAATTCACCGTGACACAGCAAGGATCAATATTCAGGAATCAATTCACCGTGACACAGCGAGGATCAATATTCAGGAATCAATTCACCGTGACACAGCGAGGATCAATATTCAGGAATCAATTCACCGTGACACAGCGAGTATCAATATTCAGAAATCAATTCACCGTGACACAGCGAGGATCAATATTCAGGAATCAATTCACCGTGACACAGCAAGGATCAATATTCAGGAATCAATTCACCGTGACACAGCAAGGATCAATATTCAGGAATCAATTCACCGTGACACAGTGAGGACCAATATTCAGGAACCATTTCACCGTGTCACAGCGAGGATCAATATTCAGGAATCAATTCACCGTGACACAGTGAGGATCAATATTCAGGAACCAATTCACCGTGACACAGCGAGGATCAATATTCAGGAATCAATTCACCGTGACCCAGCGAGGATCAATATTCAGGAATCAATTCATGTGAGACAGCGAGGATCAATATTCAGGAATCAATTCACCGAGACACAGCGAGGATCAATATTCAGGAATCAATTCACTGTGACACCGCGAGGATCAATATTCAGGAATCAATTCACAGTGACACAGAGAGGATCAATATTCAGGAATCAATTCACTGTGACACAGCGAGGATCAATATTCAGGAATCAATTCACCGTGACACAGCGAGGATCAATATTCAGGAATCAATTCACTGTGACACCGCGAGGATCAATATTCAGGAATCAATTCACAGTGACATAGCGAAGATCAATGTTCAGGAACCAATTCACCGTGACACAGAGGGATCAATATTCAGGAATCAATTCAATGTGACACAGCGAGGATCAATATTCAGGAATCAATTCACCGTGACAGAGCGAGGATCAATATTCAGGAACCAGTTCACCCTGACACAGCGAGGATCAATATTCAGGAATCCATTCACTGTGACACAGCGAGGATCAATATTCTGGAATCAATTCAATGTGACACAGCGAGGATCAATATTCAGGAATCAATTCACCATGACACTGCGTGGATCAATATTCAGGAACCAGTTCACCGTGACACAGTGAGGATCAATATTCAGGAATCAATTCACTGTGACACAGCGAGGATCAATATTCAGGAATCAATTCACTGTGACACCGCGAGGATCAATATTCAGGAATGAATTCACAGTGACATAGCGAAGATCACTGTTCAGGAACCAATTCACCGTGACACACAGGGATCAATATTCAGGAATCAATTCACAGTGACACAGCGAGGATCAATATTCAGGAATCAATTCACCGTGACACAGCGAGGATCAATATTCAGGAATCAATTCACACTGACACAGCGAGGATCAATATTCAGGAATCAATTCACCGTGACACAGCAAGGATCAATATTCAGGAATCAATTCACCGTGACACAGTGAGGACCAATATTCAGGAACCAATTCACCGTGACATCGCGAGGATCAATATTCAGGAACCAATTCACCGTGACACAGCCACGATCAATATTCAGGAATCAATTCACCGTGACACAGCGAGGATCAATATTCTGGAATCAATTCAATGTGACACAGCGAGGATCAATATTCAGGAATCAATTCACCATGACACTGCGTGGATCAATATTCAGGAACCAGTTCACCGTGACACAGTGAGGATCAATATTCAGGAATCAATTCACTGTGACACAGCGAGGATCAATATTCAGGAATCAATTCACTGTGACACCGCGAGGATCAATATTCAGGAATGAATTCACAGTGACATAGCGAAGATCAATATTCAGGAATGAATTCACTGTGACACAGCGAGGATCAATATTCAGGACTCAATTCACCGTGACACAGCGAGGATCAATATTCAGGTATCAATTCACTGTGACACAGCGAGGATCAATACTCAGGATTCAATTCACTGTGACACAGCGAGGATCAACCTTTAGGAATAAATTCATCGTGACACAGCGAGGATCAATATTCAGGAACCAGTTCATTGTGACACTGCGAGGATCAACATTCAGGAATCAATTCACCATAATACAGCGAGGATCAATATTCAAGAATCAATTCACCGTGACACAGCGATAATTAATATTCAGGAATTAATTATCCGTGACACACTGAGGATCAATATTCAGGAACCAATTGACCGTGACACAGCGAGGATCAATATTCAGGAATCAATTCACCATAATACAGCGAGGATCAATATTCAGGAATCAATTCACCCTGACAGAGCGAGGATCAACGTTCGGGAATCAATTCATCGTGAGACAGCGAGGATCAATATTCAGGAATCAATTCACCGTGACACAGCGAGTATCAATATTCAGGAATCAATTCACCGTGACACAGTGAGGATCAATATTCAGGAATCAATTCACCGTGACACAGCGAGGATCAATATTCAGGAATCAATTCACCATGACACAGTGAGGACCAATATTCAGGAATCAATTCACCATGACACAGCAAGGATCAATATTAAGGAATCAATTCACCGTGACACCGTGAGGATCAATATTGAGGAATCAATTCACCGTGACACAGTGAGGATCAATATTCAAGAATTAATTCACCGTGACACAGCGAGGATCAATATTCAGGAATTAATTATCCGTGACACACTGAGGATCAATATTCAGGAACCAATTGACCGTGACACAGTGAGGCTCAATATTCAGGAGCCAATACACCGTGACACAGCGAGGATCAATATTCAGGAATCATCTCATCGTGACACAGTGAGGATCAATATTCAGGGATCAGTTCACCGTGACACAGCGAGGATCAACATTCAGGAATCTATTCACCGTGACACAGTGAAGATCAATGTTCAGGAACCCATTCACAGTGACATAGCGAAGATCAATATTCAGGAATCAATTCACCGTGACACAGCGAGGATCAATATTCAGGACTCAATTCACCGTGAAACAGCGAGGATCAATATTCAGGACTCAATTCACCGTAACACAGTGAGGATCAATATTCAGGAATCAATTCACTGTGACACAGGGAGTGTCAATATTCAGGAATCAATTCAATGTGACACAGGGAGGATCAATATTCAGGATTCAATTCACCGTGACACAGCGAGGATCAATATTCAGGAATCAATTCACCGTGACACAGCGAGGATCAATATTCAGGAATCAATTCACCGTAACTCAGCGAGAATCAATATTCAGGAATCAATTCACCGTGACACAGCGAGGATCAATATTCAGGAATCAATTCACCGTAACTCAGCGAGAATCAATATTCAGGAATCAATTCACCGTGACACAGCGAGGATCGATATTCAGGAATCAATTCACCGTAACACAGCGAGGATCAATATTCAGGAATCAATTCACCGTGACACAGCGAGGATCAATATTCAGGAATCAATTCACCGTGACACAGCGAGGATCAATGTTCAGGAACCAATTCACCGTAACATAGTGAGGATCAATACTCAGGAATCAATTCACCGTGTCACAGCGAGGACCAATATTCAGGAACCAATTCACCGTAACACAGCGAGGATCAATATTCAGTAATCAATTCACTGTGACATAGTGAGGATCAATATTCAGGAATCATTTCACCGTGACACAGCGAGGATCAATGTTCAGGAATTAATTCACCGTGACACAGCGAGGATCAATATTCAGGAACCAATTCACCGTAACGCAGCGAGGATCAATATTCAGGAATCAATTCACCGTGACACAGCGATGATCAATATTCAGGAATAAATTCACCGAAACACAGCGAGGATCAATATTCAGGAATCAGTTCACTCTGACATAGTGAGGATCAATATTCAGGAATCATTTCACCGTGACACAGCGAGGATCACTATTCAGGAACCAATTCACTGTAAACAGTGAGGATCAATATTCAGGAATCAATTCACCGTGACACAGCGAGGATCAATATTCAGGAACCAATTCACCGTGACACAGCGAGGATCAATATTCAGGAATCAATTCACTGTCACATCGTGAGGATCAATATTCAGGAATCAATTCACCGTGACACAGCGAGGATCAATGTTCAGGAATTAATTCACCGTGACACAGCGAGGATCAATATTCAGGAACCAATTCACCGTGACACAGCGAGGATCAATGTTCAGGAATTAATTCACCGTGACACAGCGAGGATCAATATTCAGGAACCAATTCACCGTGACACAGCAAGGATCAATATTCAGGAATAAATTCACCGTGACACAGCGAGGATCACTATTCAGGAACCTATTCACCGTGACACAGCGAAGACCAATATTCAGGAATCAATTCACCGTGACACAGCAAGGATCAATGTTCAGGAATTAATTCACCGTGACACAGTGAAGATAAATATTCAGGAATCAATTCACTGTGACACCGTGAGGATCAATATTCAGGAATCAATTCACCGTGACACGGCGAAGATCAATATTCAACAATCAATTCACCGTGACACAGCGAGGATCAATATTCAGGAACCAATTCCTCGTGACACAGTGAGGATCAATATTCAGGAATCAATTCACAGTGACACAGAGAGGATCAATATTCAGGAATCAATTCACTGTGACACAGCGAGGATCAATATTCAGGAATCAATTCACCGTGACACAGCGAGGATCAATATTCAGGAATCAATTCACTGTGACACCGCGAGGATCAATATTCAGGAATCAATTCACAGTGACATAGCGAAGATCAATGTTCAGGAACCAATTCACCGTGACACAGAGGGATCAATATTCAGGAATCAATTCAATGTGACACAGCGAGGATCAATATTCAGGAATCAATTCACCGTGACAGAGCGAGGATCAATATTCAGGAACCAGTTCACCCTGACACAGCGAGGATCAATATTCAGGAATCCATTCACTGTGACACAGCGAGGATCAATATTCTGGAATCAATTCAATGTGACACAGCGAGGATCAATATTCAGGAATCAATTCACCATGACACTGCGTGGATCAATATTCAGGAACCAGTTCACCGTGACACAGTGAGGATCAATATTCAGGAATCAATTCACTGTGACACAGCGAGGATCAATATTCAGGAATCAATTCACTGTGACACAGCGAGGATCAATATTCAGGAATCAATTCACCGTGACACAGCAAGGATCAATATTCAGGAATCGATTCACCGTGACACCGCGAGGATCAATATTCAGGAACCAATTCACCGTGATACAGCGAGGATCAATATTCAGGAATCAATTCACCGTGATACAGCGAGGATCAATATTCAGGAATCAATTCACCGTGACACAGTGAGGATCAATATTCCGGAATCAATTCACCGTGACACAGCGAGGATCAATATTCAGGAATCAATTCACCGTGACACAGTGATGATCAATATTCCAGAACAAATTCACCGTGACACAGCGAGGATCAATATTCAGGAATCAATTCACCGTGACACAGCGAGGATCAATATTCAGGAATCAATTCACCGTGATACAGCGAGGATCAATATTCAGGACTCAATTCACCGTGACACAGTGATGATCAATATTCCAGAACAAATTCACCGTGACACAGCGAGGATCAATATTCAGGAATCAATTCACCGTGACACAGCGAGGATCAATATTCAGGAATCAATTCACAGTGACACAGCGAGGATCAATATTCAGGAATCAATTCACCGTGACACAGCAAGGATCAATATTCAGGAATCAATTCACAGTGACACAGCGAGGATCAATATTCAGGAATCAATTCACCGTGACTCAGCGAGGATCAATATTCAGGAATCAATTCACAGTGACACAGCGAGGATCAATATTCAGGAATCAATTCACCGTGACACAGCAAGGATCAATATTCAGGAATCAATTCACAGTGACACAGAGAGGATCAATATTCAGGAATCAATTCATGTGAGACAGCGAGGATCAATATTCAGGAATCAATTCACTGTGACACCGCGAAGATCAATGTTCAGGAACCAATTCACCGTGACACACAGGGATCAATATTCAGGAATCAATTCACTGTGACACAGCGAGGATTAATATTCAGGAATCAATTCACCGTGACACAGCGAGGATCAATATTCAGGAATCAATTCACAGTGACACAGCGAGGATCAATATTCAGGAATCAATTCACCGTGACACAGCGAGGATCAATTTTCAGGAATCGATTCACCGTGACACAGCGAGGATCAATATTCAGGAATCAATTCAACGTGACACAGCGAGGATCAATATTCGGAATCAATTCACCATGACACAGCAAGGATCAATAATCAGGAATCATTTCACAGTGACACAGCGAGGATCAATATTCAGGAACCAATTCATTGTGACACAGCGAGGATCAATATTCAGGAATCAATTCACCGTGACATAGTGAGGATCAATATTCAGGAATCAATTCACAGTGACACAGAGAGGATCAATATTCAGGAACCAATTCACCGTGACACAGCGAGGATCAATATTCAGGAATCAATTCATGTGAGACAGTGAGGATCAATATTCAGGAATCAATTCATCGTGACATCGCGAGGATCAATATTCAGGAATCAATTCACCGTGACAGAGCGAGGATCAATATTCAGGAATCAATTCACCGTGACAGAGCGAGGATCAATATTCAGGAACCAATTCACCGTGACAGAGCGAGGATCAATATTCAGGAATCAATTCACCGTGACACAGCGAGGATCAATATTCAGGAACCAATTCACCGTGACACAGCGAGGATCAATATTCAGGAACCAATTCACCGTGACACAGCGAGGATCAATATTCAGGAATCAATTCACCGTGACAGAGCGAGGATCAATATTCAGGAATCAATTCACCGTGACACAGCGAGGATCAATATTCAGGAATCAATTCACCGTGACAGAGCGAGGATCAATATTCAGGAATCAATTCACCGTGACAGAGCGAGGATCAATATTCAGGAATCAATTCACCGTGACAGAGCGAGGATCAATATTCAGGAACCAATTCACCGTGACACAGCGAGGATCAATATTCAGGAATCAATTCACCGTGAGAGAGCGAGGATCAATATTCAGGAACCAATTCACCGTGACACAGCGAGGATCAATATTCAGGAATCAATTCACCGTAACCCAGCGAGGATCAATATTCAGGAATCAATTCACCGTGACACAGCGAGGATCAATATTCAGGAATCAATTCACCGTGACACAGTGAGGACCAATATTCAGGAACCAATTCACCGTGACACAGCGAGGATCAATATTCAGGAATCAATTCATCGTGACATCGCTAGGATCGGTATTCTGGAAACAATTCACCGTAACACAGTGAGGATCAATATTCAGGAATCAATTCACCGTGACAGAGCGAGGATCAATATTCAGGAACCAATTCACCGTGACACAGCGAGGATCAATATTCAGGAATCAATTCACCGTGACACAGCGAGGACCAATATTCAGGAACCAATTCACCGTGACACAGTGAGGATCAATATTCAGGAATCAATTCACCGTGACAGAGCGAGGATCAATATTCAGGAACCAATTCACCGTGACACAGCGAGGATCAATATTCAGGAATCAATTCACCGTGACACAGTGAGGACCAATATTCAGGAACCAATTCACTGTGACACAGCAAGGATCAATATTCAGGAACTAATTATCCGTGACACAGCGAGGATCAATATTCAGGACTCAATTCACCGTGACACAGCGAGGATCAATATTCAGGACTCAATTCACCGTGATACAGCGAGGATCAATATTCAGGACTCAATTCACCGTGACACAGCGATGATCAATATTCAAGAATCAATTCACCGTGACACAGTGAGGATCAATATTCAGGAATCAATTCACAGTGTCACAGCGAGGATCAATATTCAGGAATCAATTCACCGTGACACAGCAAGGATCAATATTCAGGAATCAATTCACCGTGACACAGCAAGGATCAATATTTAGGAATCAATTCACCGTGACACAGTGAGGACCAATATTCAGGAACCAATTCACCGTGTCACAGCGAGGATCAATATTGAGGAATCAATTCATGTGAGACAGCGACGATCAATATTCAGGAATCAATTCATCGTGACATCGCGAGGATCAATATTCAGGATTCAATTCACCGTGACACAGCGAGGATCAATATTCAGGAATCAATTCACCGTGATACAGCGAGGATCAATATTCAGGACTCAATTCACCGTGACACAGTGATGATCAATATTCCAGAACAAATTCACCGTGACACAGCGAGGATCAATATTCAGGAATCAATTCACCGTGACACAGCGAGGATCAATATTCAGGAATCAATTCACAGTGACACAGCGAGGATCAATATTCAGGAATCAATTCACCGTGACACAGCAAGGATCAATATTCAGGAATCAATTCACAGTGACACAGCGAGGATCAATATTCAGGAATCAATTCACCGTGACTCAGCGAGGATCAATATTCAGGAATCAATTCACAGTGACACAGCGAGGATCAATATTCAGGAATCAATTCACCGTGACACAGCAAGGATCAATATTCAGGAATCAATTCACAGTGACACAGAGAGGATCAATATTCAGGAATCAATTCATGTGAGACAGCGAGGATCAATATTCAGGAATCAATTCACTGTGACACCGCGAAGATCAATGTTCAGGAACCAATTCACCGTGACACACAGGGATCAATATTCAGGAATCAATTCACTGTGACACAGCGAGGATTAATATTCAGGAATCAATTCACCGTGACACAGCGAGGATCAATATTCAGGAATCAATTCACAGTGACACAGCGAGGATCAATATTCAGGAATCAATTCACCGTGACACAGCGAGGATCAATTTTCAGGAATCGATTCACCGTGACACAGCGAGGATCAATATTCAGGAATCAATTCAACGTGACACAGCGAGGATCAATATTCGGAATCAATTCACCATGACACAGCAAGGATCAATAATCAGGAATCATTTCACAGTGACACAGCGAGGATCAATATTCAGGAACCAATTCATTGTGACACAGCGAGGATCAATATTCAGGAATCAATTCACCGTGACATAGTGAGGATCAATATTCAGGAATCAATTCACAGTGACACAGAGAGGATCAATATTCAGGAACCAATTCACCGTGACACAGCGAGGATCAATATTCAGGAATCAATTCATGTGAGACAGTGAGGATCAATATTCAGGAATCAATTCATCGTGACATCGCGAGGATCAATATTCAGGAATCAATTCACCGTGACAGAGCGAGGATCAATATTCAGGAATCAATTCACCGTGACAGAGCGAGGATCAATATTCAGGAACCAATTCACCGTGACAGAGCGAGGATCAATATTCAGGAATCAATTCACCGTGACACAGCGAGGATCAATATTCAGGAACCAATTCACCGTGACACAGCGAGGATCAATATTCAGGAACCAATTCACCGTGACACAGCGAGGATCAATATTCAGGAATCAATTCACCGTGACAGAGCGAGGATCAATATTCAGGAATCAATTCACCGTGACACAGCGAGGATCAATATTCAGGAATCAATTCACCGTGACAGAGCGAGGATCAATATTCAGGAATCAATTCACCGTGACAGAGCGAGGATCAATATTCAGGAATCAATTCACCGTGACAGAGCGAGGATCAATATTCAGGAACCAATTCACCGTGACACAGCGAGGATCAATATTCAGGAATCAATTCACCGTGAGAGAGCGAGGATCAATATTCAGGAACCAATTCACCGTGACACAGCGAGGATCAATATTCAGGAATCAATTCACCGTAACCCAGCGAGGATCAATATTCAGGAATCAATTCACCGTGACACAGCGAGGATCAATATTCAGGAATCAATTCACCGTGACACAGTGAGGACCAATATTCAGGAACCAATTCACCGTGACACAGCGAGGATCAATATTCAGGAATCAATTCATCGTGACATCGCTAGGATCGGTATTCTGGAAACAATTCACCGTAACACAGTGAGGATCAATATTCAGGAATCAATTCACCGTGACAGAGCGAGGATCAATATTCAGGAACCAATTCACCGTGACACAGCGAGGATCAATATTCAGGAATCAATTCACCGTGACACAGCGAGGACCAATATTCAGGAACCAATTCACCGTGACACAGTGAGGATCAATATTCAGGAATCAATTCACCGTGACAGAGCGAGGATCAATATTCAGGAACCAATTCACCGTGACACAGCGAGGATCAATATTCAGGAATCAATTCACCGTGACACAGTGAGGACCAATATTCAGGAACCAATTCACTGTGACACAGCAAGGATCAATATTCAGGAACTAATTATCCGTGACACAGCGAGGATCAATATTCAGGACTCAATTCACCGTGACACAGCGAGGATCAATATTCAGGACTCAATTCACCGTGATACAGCGAGGATCAATATTCAGGACTCAATTCACCGTGACACAGCGATGATCAATATTCAAGAATCAATTCACCGTGACACAGTGAGGATCAATATTCAGGAATCAATTCACAGTGTCACAGCGAGGATCAATATTCAGGAATCAATTCACCGTGACACAGCAAGGATCAATATTCAGGAATCAATTCACCGTGACACAGCAAGGATCAATATTTAGGAATCAATTCACCGTGACACAGTGAGGACCAATATTCAGGAACCAATTCACCGTGTCACAGCGAGGATCAATATTGAGGAATCAATTCATGTGAGACAGCGACGATCAATATTCAGGAATCAATTCATCGTGACATCGCGAGGATCAATATTCAGGATTCAATTCACAGTGACACAGCGAGGATCAATATTCAGGAATCAATTCACTGTGACACAGCAAGGATCAATATTCGGAATCAATTCACCGTGACACAGCAAGGATCAATATTCGGAATCAATTCACAGTGACACAGCGAGGATCAATATTCAGGATTCAACTCACAGTGACATCACGAGGATCAATATTCAGGAATCAATTCACTGTGACACAGCGAGGATCAATATTCGGAATCAATTCACAGTGACACAGTGAGGATCAATATTCAGGAAACAATTCATTGTGACACAGCGAGGATCAATATTCAGGAATCAATTCACCGTGACACAGCGAGGATCAATATTCAGGAATCAATTCATTGTGACACAGTGAGGACCAATATTCAGGAATCAATTCACCGTGACACAGTGAGGACCAATATTCAGGAATCAATTCACCGTGACACAGCGAATATCAATATTCAGGAATCAATTCACAGTGACACAGCGAGGATCAATATTCAGGAATCAATTCACCGTGACAGAGCGAGGATCAATATTCAGGAATCAATTCATGTGAGACAGTGAGGATCAATATTCAGGAATCAATTCACCGTGACAGAGCGAGGATCAATATTCAGGAACCAATTCACCGTGACACAGCGAGGATCAATATTCAGGAATCAATTCACCGTGACACAGCGAATATCAATATTCAGGAATCAATTCACTGTGCCACCGCGAGGATCAATATTTAGGAATCAATTCACAGTGACATAGCGAAGATCAATGTTCAGGAACCAATTCACCGTGACACAGAGGGATCAATATTCAGGAATCAATTCACTGTGACACAGTGAGGATCAATATTCAGGAATCAATTCACCGTGACACAGCGAGGATCAATATTCAGGAATCAATTCACAGTGACACAGCGAGGATCAATATTCAGGAATCAATTCACCGTGACACAGCGAGGATCAATATTCAGGAATCGATTCACCGTGACACAGGGAGGATCAATATTCAGGAATCAATTCAACCTGACACAGCGAGGATCGATATTCAGGAATCAATTCAACCTGACACAACGAGGATCAATATTCAGGAATCAATTCAACGTGACACAGCGAGGATCAATATTCAGGAATCAATTCATGTGAGAGAGCGAGGACCAGTATTCAGGAATCAATTCACCGTGACACAGCGAGGATCAATATTCAGGAATCGATTCACCGTGACACAGCGAGGATCAATATTCAGGAATCAATTCAACCTGACACAGCGAGGATCAATATTCAGGAACCAATTCGCCGTGACATCGCGAGGATCAATATTCAGGAACCAATTCACCGTGACACAGCGAGGATCAATATTCAGGAATCAATTCACCGTGACACAGCAAGGATCAATATTCAGGAATCAATTCACAGTGACACAGTGAGGATCAATATTCAGGAACCAATTCCTCATGACACAGTGAGGATCAATATTCAGGAATCAATTCACAGTGACACAGAGAGGATCAATATTCAGGAATCAATTCACCGTGACACAGCAAGGATCAATATTCAGGAATCAATTCACAGTGACACAGTGAGGATCAATATTCAGGAACCAATTCCTCATGACACAGAGAGGATCAATATTCAGGAACCAATTCACCGTGACACAGCGAGGATCAATATTCAGGAATCAATTCATGTGAGACAGCGAGGATCAATATTCAGGAATCAATTCACTGTGACACCGCGAGGATCAATATTCAGGAATCAATTCACAGTGACATAGCGAAGATCAATGTTCAGGAACCAATTCACCGTGACACACAGGGATCAATATTCAGGAATCAATTCACTGTGACACAGCGAGGATTAATATTCAGGAATCAATTCACCGTGACACAGCGAGGATCAATATTCAGGAATCAATTCACAGTGACACAGCGAGGATCAATATTCAGGAATCAATTCACCGTGACACAGCGAGGATCAATTTTCAGGAATCGATTCACCGTGACACAGCGAGGATCAATATTCAGGAATCAATTCAACGTGACACAGCGAGGATCAATATTCGGAATCAATTCACCATGACACAGCAAGGATCAATAATCAGGAATCATTTCACAGTGACACAGCGAGGATCAATATTCAGGAACCAATGCATTGTGACACAGCGAGGATCAATATTCAGGAATCAATTCACCGTGACACAGTGAGGATCAATATTCAGGAATCAATTCACAGTGACACAGAGAGGATCAATATTCAGGAACCAATTCACCGTGACACAGCGAGGATCAATATTCAGGAATCAATTCATGTGAGACAGTGAGGATCAATATTCAGGAATCAATTCATCGTGACATCGCGAGGATCAATATTCTGGAAACAATTCACCGTAAACAGTGAGGATCAATATTCAGGAATCAATTCACCGTGACAGAGCGAGGATCAATATTCAGGAACCAATTCACCGTGACACAGCAAGGATCAATATTCAGGAACCAATTCACCGTGACACAGCGAGGATCAATATTCAGGAATCAATTCAATGTGACACAGCGAGGATCAATATTCAGGAATCAATTCACCGTGACAGAGCGAGGATCAATATTCAGGAACCAGTTCACCGTGACACAGCGAGGATCAATATTCAGGAATCCATTCACTGTGACACAGCGAGGATCAATATTCTGGAATCAATTCAATGTGACACAGCGAGGATCAATATTCAGGAATCAATTCACCATGACACTGTGTGGATCAATATTCAGGAACCAGTTCACCGTGACACAGTGAGGATCAATATTCAGGAATCAATTCACTGTGACACAGCGAGGATCAATATTCAGGAATCAATTCACTGTGACACCGCGAGGATCAATATTCAGGAATGAATTCACAGTGACATAGCGAAGATCACTGTTCAGGAACCAATTCACCGTGACACACAGGGATCAATATTCAGGAATCAATTCACAGTGACACAGCGAGGATCAATATTCAGGAATCAATTCACCGTGACACAGCGAGGATCAATATTCAGGAATCAATTCACAGTGACACAGCGAGGATCAATATTCAGGAATCAATTTACCGTGACACAGCAAGGATCAATATTCAGGAATCGATTCACCGTGACACAGTGAGGACCAATATTCAGGAACCAATTCACCGTGACACAGCGAGGATCAATATTCAGGAACCAATTCACCGTGACAGAGCCACGATCAATATTCAGGAATCAATTCACCGTGACACAGTGAGGATCAATGTTCAGGAATCAATTCACCGTGACACAGCGAGGATCAATGTTCAGGAATCAATTCACCGTGACACAGTGAGGATCAATATTCAGGAATCAATTCACCGTGACACAGCGAGGATCAATGTTCAGGAATCAATTCACCGTGACACAGCGAGGATCAATATTCAGGAATCAATTCACTGTGACACAGCAAGGATCAATATTCAGGAACCAATTCACCGTGACACAGCGAGGATCAATATTCAGGACTCAATTCACCGTGATACAGCGAGGATCAATATTCAGGAATCAATTCATCGTGACACAGCGAGGATCAATATTCAGGAACCAATTCACCGTGACACAGTGAGGATCAATATTCAGGACTCAATTCACAGTGACACAGCGAGGATCAATATTCAGGAATCAATTCACCGTGACACAGCGAGGATCAATTTTCAGGAATCGATTCACCGTGACACAGCGAGGATCAATATTCAGGAATCAATTCAACGTGACACAGCGAGGATCAATATTCGGAATCAATTCACCATGACACAGCAAGGATCAATAATCAGGAATCATTTCACAGTGACACAGCGAGGATCAATATTCAGGAACCAATTCATTGTGACACAGCGAGGATCAATATTCAGGAATCAATTCACCGTGACACAGTGAGGATCAATATTCAGGAATCAATTCACAGTGACACAGAGAGGATCAATATTCAGGAACCAATTCACCGTGACACAGCGAGGATCAATATTCAGGAATCAATTCATCGTGACATCGCGAGGATCAATATTCTGGAAACAATTCGCCGTAAACAGTGAGGATCAATATTCAGGAATCAATTCACCGTGACAGAGCGAGGATCAATATTCAGGAATCAATTCACCGTGACAGAGCGAGGATCAATATTCAGGAATCAATTCACCGTGACAGAGCGAGGATCAATATTCAGGAACCAATTCACCGTGACACAGCGAGGATCAATATTCAGGAATCAATTCACCGTGACAGAGCGAGGATCAATATTCAGGAACCAATTCACCGTGACACAGCGAGGATCAATATTCAGGAATCAATTCACCGTAACCCAGCGAGGATCAATATTCAGGAATCAATTCACCGTGACAGAGCGAGGATCAATATTCAGGAACCAATTCACCGTGACACAGTGAGGATCAATATTCAGGAATCAATTCACCGTGACAGAGCGAGGATCAATATTCAGGAACCAATTCACCGTGACACAGCGAGGATCAATATTCAGGAATCAATTCACCGTGACACAGTGAGGACCAATATTCAGGAACCAATTCACTGTGACACAGCAAGGATCAATATTCAGGAACTAATTATCCGTGACACAGCGAGGATCAATATTCAGGACTCAATTCACCGTGACACAGCGAGGATCAATATTCAGGACTCAATTCACCGTGACACAGCGATGATCAATATTCAAGAATCAATTCACCGTGACACAGCGAGGATCAATATTCAGGAATCAATTCACTGTGACACAGAGAGGATCAATATTCAGGAATCAATTCACTGTGACACAGAGAGGATCAATATTCAGGAATCAATTCACCGTGACACAGTGAGGATCAATATTCAGGAATCAATTCACCGTGACAGAGCGAGGATCAATATTCAGGAATCAATTCACCGTGACACAGCGAGGATCAATATTCAGGAATCAATTCACCGTGACACAGCAAGGATCAATATTCAGGAATCAATTCACCGTGACACAGCAAGGATCAATATTTAGGAATCAATTCACCGTGACACAGTGAGGACCAATATTCAGGAACCAATTCACCGTGTCACAGCGAGGATCAATATTCAGGAAGCAATTCATGTGAGACAGCGAGGATCAATATTGAGGAATCAATTCATGTGAGACAGCGACGATCAATATTCAGGAATCAATTCATCGTGACATCGCGAGGATCAATATTCAGGAATCAATTCACCGTGACACAGCAAGGATCAATACTCGGAATCAATTCACAGTGACACAGTGAGGATCAATATTCAGGATTCAACTCACAGTGACATCACGAGGATCAATATTCAGGATTCAATTCACTGTGACACAGCAAGGATCAATATTCGGAATCAATTCACAGTGACACAGTGAGGATCAATATTCAGGAAACAATTCATTGTGACACAGCGAGGATCAATATTCAGGAATCAATTCACCGTGACACAGCGAGGATCAATATTCAGGAATCAATTCATTGTGACACAGTGAGGACCAATATTCAGGAATCAATTCATCGTGACACACCGAGGATCAATATTCAGGAATCAATTCACCGCGACACAGCGAGGATCAATATTCAGGAATCAATTCACCGTGACACAGTGAGGACCAATATTCAGGAATCAATTCACCGTGACACAGCGAATATCAATATTCAGGAATCAATTCACAGTGACACAGCGAGGATCAATATTCAGGAATCAATTCACCGTGACAGAGCGAGGATCAATATTCAGGAATCAATTCATGTGAGACAGTGAGGATCAATATTCAGGAATCAATTCACCGTGACAGAGCGAGGATCAATATTCAGGAACCAATTCACCGTGACACAGCGAGGATCAATATTCAGGAATCAATTCACCGTGACACAGTGAGGACCAATATTCAGGAACCAATTCACTGTGACACAGCAAGGATCAATATTCAGGAACTAATTATCCGTGACACAGCGAGGATCAATATTCAGGACTCAATTCACCGTGACACAGCGAGGATCAATATTCAGGACTCAATTCACCGTGACACAGCGATGATCAATATTCAAGAATCAATTCACCGTGACACAGTGAGGATCAATATTCAGGAATCAATTCACTGTGACACAGAGAGGATCAATATTCAGGAATCAATTCACTGTGACACAGAGAGGATCAATATTCAGGAATCAATTCACCGTGACACAGTGAGGATCAATATTCAGGAATCAATTCACCGTGACAGAGCGAGGATCAATATTCAGGAATCAATTCACCGTGACACAGCGAGGATCAATATTCAGGAATCAATTCACCGTGACACAGCAAGGATCAATATTCAGGAATCAATTCACCGTGACACAGCAAGGATCAA
Organism: Chiloscyllium punctatum; assembly: GCF_047496795.1. Taxonomy (NCBI): domain Eukaryota; kingdom Metazoa; phylum Chordata; class Chondrichthyes; order Orectolobiformes; family Hemiscylliidae; genus Chiloscyllium; species Chiloscyllium punctatum. Next base: position 4,818,375 of record NC_092766.1, read on the forward strand.
TATTTAGGAATCAATTCACCGTGACACAGTGAGGACCAATATTCAGGAACCAATTCACCGTGTCACAGCGAGGATCAATATTCAGGAAGCAATTCATGTGAGACAGCGAGGATCAATATTGAGGAATCAATTCATGTGAGACAGCGACGATCAATATTCAGGAATCAATTCATCGTGACATCGCGAGGATCAATATTCAGGAATCAATTCACCGTGACACAGCAAGGATCAATACTCGGAATCAATTCACAGTGACACAGTGAGGATCAATATTCAGGATTCAACTCACAGTGACATCACGAGGATCAATATTCAGGATTCAATTCACTGTGACACAGCAAGGATCAATATTCGGAATCAATTCACAGTGACACAGTGAGGATCAATATTCAGGAAACAATTCATTGTGACACAGCGAGGATCAATATTCAGGAATCAATTCACCGTGACACAGCGAGGATCAATATTCAGGAATCAATTCATTGTGACACAGTGAGGACCAATATTCAGGAATCAATTCATCGTGACACACCGAGGATCAATATTCAGGAATCAATTCACCGCGACACAGCGAGGATCAATATTCAGGAATCAATTCACCGTGACACAGTGAGGACCAATATTCAGGAATCAATTCACCGTGACACAGCGAATATCAATATTCAGGAATCAATTCACAGTGACACAGCGAGGATCAATATTCAGGAATCAATTCACCGTGACAGAGCGAGGATCAATATTCAGGAATCAATTCATGTGAGACAGTGAGGATCAATATTCAGGAATCAATTCACCGTGACAGAGCGAGGATCAATATTCAGGAACCAATTCACCGTGACACAGCGAGGATCAATATTCAGGAATCAATTCACCGTAACACAGCGAGGATCAATATTCAGGAATCAATTCACCGTGACAGAGCGAGGATCAATATTCAGGAACCAATTCACCGTGACACAGCGAGGATCAATATTCAGGAATCAATTCACCGTGACACAGCGAATATCAATATTCAGGAATCAATTCACTGTGCCACCGCGAGGATCAATATTTAGGAATCAATTCACAGTGACATAGCGAAGATCAATGTTCAGGAACCAATTCACCGTGACACAGAGGGATCAATATTCAGGAATCAATTCACTGTGACACAGTGAGGATCAATATTCAGGAATCAATTCACCGTGACACAGCGAGGATCAATATTCAGGAATCAATTCACAGTGACACAGCGAGGATCAATATTCAGGAATCAATTCACTGTGACACAGCGAGGATCAATATTCAGGAATCGATTCACCGTGACACAGCGAGGATCAATATTCAGGAATCAATTCAACCTGACACAGCGAGGATCGATATTCAGGAATCAATTCAACCTGACACAACGAGGATCAATATTCAGGAATCAATTCAACGTGACACAGCGAGGATCAATATTCAGGAATCAATTCATGTGAGAGAGCGAGGACCAGTATTCAGGAATCAATTTATCGTGACATCGCGAGGATCAATATTCAGGAATCAATTCACCGTGACGCAGCGAGGATCCATATTCAGGAATCAATTCACTGTGACACCGCGAGGATCAATATTCAGGAATGAATTCACCGTGACACAGTGAGGATCAATATTCAAGAACAATTCACAGTGACACAGCGAGGATCAATATTCAGGAATCAATTCACCGTGACACAGCGAGGATCAATATTCAGGAACCAGTTCACCGTGACACAGCGAGGATCAATATTCAGGAATCAATTCACTGTGACACAGCGAGGATCAATATTCAGGAATCAATTCAATGTGACACAGCGAAGATCAATATTCAGGAACCAGTTCACCGTGACACAGTGAGGATCAATATTCAGGAATCAATTCACTGTGACACAGCGAGGATCAATATCCAGGAACCAATTCACCGTGACACAGCGAGGATCAATATTCAGGAATCAATTCACCATGATACAGCGAGGATCAATATTCAGGAATCAATTCACCGTAACTCAGCGAGAATCAATATTCAGGAATCAATTCACCGTGACACAGCGAGGATCAATATTCAGGAATCAATTCATCGTAACACAGCGAGGATCAATATTGAGGAATCAATTCACCGTGACACAGCGAGGATCAATATTCAGGAATCAATTCACCGTGACACAGCGAGGATCAATATTCAGGAACCAATTCACCGTAACACAGCGAGGATCAATATTCAGGAACCAATTCACCGTAACACAGCGAGGATCAATACTCAGGATTCAATTCACTGTGACACAGCGAGGATCAATACTCAGGATTCAATTCACTGTGACACAGCGAGGATCAACCTTTCGGAATAAATTCATCGTGACACAGCGAGGATCAATATTCAGGAATCAATTCACCATAATACAGCGAGGATCAATATTCAGGAATCAATTCACGGTGACATTGCGAGGATCAATATTCAGGAATCAATTCACTGTGACACAGTGAAGATCAATATTCTTGAATCAATTCTCCGTGACATTGCGAGGATCAATATTCAGGAATCAATTCACCGTGACAGAGCGAGGATCAACGTTCGGGAATCAATTCATCGTCAGACAGCAAGGATCAATATTCAGGAATCAATTCACCGTGACACAACGAGGATCAACCTTCAGGACTCAATTCACCGCGACACAGCGAGTATCAATATTCAGGAATCAATTCACCGTGACACAGCAAGGATCAATATTCAGGAATCAATTCACTGTGACACAGCGAGGATCAATATTCAGGAATCAATTCACTGTGACACCGCGAGGATCAACATTCAGGAATCAATTCACCGTAACACAGCGAGTATCAATATTCAGGAATCAATTCACCATGACAGAGCAAAGATCAATGTTCAGGAACCAATTCACCGTGACACAGCGAAGACCAATATTCAGGAACCAATTCACCGTGACACCGCGAGGATCAATATTCAGGAATGAATTCACTGTAACACAGCGAGGATCAATATTCAGGAATCAATTCACAGTGACACAGCGAGGATCAATATTCAGGAATCAATTCGCCGTGACACAGCGAGGATCAATATTCAGGAATCGATTCACCATGACACAGTGAGGATCAATATTCAGGAATCAATTCGCCGTGACACAGCGAGGATCAATATTCAGGAATCGATTCACCGTGACACAGCGAGGATCAATATTCAGGAATCAATTCAACCTGACACAGCGAGGATCAATATTCAGGAACCAATTCACCGTGACATCGCGAGGATCAATATTCAGGAACCAATTCACCGTGACACAGCGAGGATCAATATTCAGGAATCAATTCACCGTGACACAGCAAGGATCAATATTCAGGAATCAATTCACAGTGACACAGTGAGGATCAATATTCAGGAACCAATTCCTCATGACACAGTGAGGATCAATATTCAGGAATCAATTCACAGTGACACAGAGAGGATCAATATTCAGGAACCAATTCACCGTGACACAGCGAGGATCAATATTCAGGAATCAATTCATGTGAGACAGCGAGGATCAATATTCAGGAATCAATTCACTGTGACACCGCGAGGATCAATATTCAGGAATCAATTCACAGTGACATAGCGAAGATCAATGTTCAGGAACCAATTCACCGTGACACACAGGGATCAATATTCAGGAATCAATTCACTGTGACACAGCGAGGATTAATATTCAGGAATCAATTCACCGTGACACAGCGAGGATCAATATTCAGGAATCAATTCACAGTGACACAGCGAGGATCAATATTCAGGAATCAATTCACCGTGACACAGCGAGGATCAATTTTCAGGAATCGATTCACCGTGACACAGCGAGGATCAATATTCAGGAATCAATTCAACGTGACACAGCGAGGATCAATATTCGGAATCAATTCACCATGACACAGCAAGGATCAATAATCAGGAATCATTTCACAGTGACACAGCGAGGATCAATATTCAGGAACCAATGCATTGTGACACAGCGAGGATCAATATTCAGGAATCAATTCACCGTGACACAGTGAGGATCAATATTCAGGAATCAATTCACAGTGACACAGAGAGGATCAATATTCAGGAACCAATTCACCGTGACACAGCGAGGATCAATATTCAGGAATCAATTCATGTGAGACAGTGAGGATCAATATTCAGGAATCAATTCATCGTGACATCGCGAGGATCAATATTCTGGAAACAATTCACCGTAAACAGTGAGGATCAATATTCAGGAATCAATTCACCGTGACAGAGCGAGGATCAATATTCAGGAACCAATTCACCGTGACACAGCAAGGATCAATATTCAGGAACCAATTCACCGTGACACAGCGAGGATCAATATTCAGGAATCAATTCAATGTGACACAGCGAGGATCAATATTCAGGAATCAATTCACCGTGACAGAGCGAGGATCAATATTCAGGAACCAGTTCACCGTGACACAGCGAGGATCAATATTCAGGAATCCATTCACTGTGACACAGCGAGGATCAATATTCTGGAATCAATTCAATGTGACACAGCGAGGATCAATATTCAGGAATCAATTCACCATGACACTGTGTGGATCAATATTCAGGAACCAGTTCACCGTGACACAGTGAGGATCAATATTCAGGAATCAATTCACTGTGACACAGCGAGGATCAATATTCAGGAATCAATTCACTGTGACACCGCGAGGATCAATATTCAGGAATGAATTCACAGTGACATAGCGAAGATCACTGTTCAGGAACCAATTCACCGTGACACACAGGGATCAATATTCAGGAATCAATTCACAGTGACACAGCGAGGATCAATATTCAGGAATCAATTCACCGTGACACAGCGAGGATCAATATTCAGGAATCAATTCACAGTGACACAGCGAGGATCAATATTCAGGAATCAATTTACCGTGACACAGCAAGGATCAATATTCAGGAATCGATTCACCGTGACACAGTGAGGACCAATATTCAGGAACCAATTCACCGTGACACAGCGAGGATCAATATTCAGGAATCAATTCACAGTGACACAGCGAGGATCAATATTCAGGAATCAATTTACCGTGACACAGCAAGGATCAATATTCAGGAATCGATTCACCGTGACACAGTGAGGATCAATATTCAGGAATCAATTCACCGTGACACAGTGAGGATCAATGTTCAGGAATCAATTCACCGTGACACAGCGAGGATCAATGTTCAGGAATCAATTCACCGTGACACAGTGAGGATCAATATTCAGGAATCAATTCACCGTGACACAGCGAGGATCAATGTTCAGGAATCAATTCACCGTGACACAGCGAGGATCAATATTCAGGAATCAATTCACTGTGACACAGCAAGGATCAATATTCAGGAATCAATTCACCGTGACACAGCGAGGATCAATATTCAGGACTCAATTCACCGTGATACAGCGAGGATCAATATTCAGGAATCAATTCATCGTGACACAGCGAGGATCAATATTCAGGAACCAATTCACCGTGACACAGTGAGGATCAATATTCAGGACTCAATTCACAGTGACACAGCGAGGATCAATATTCAGGAATCAATTCACCGTGACACAGCGAGGATCAATTTTCAGGAATCGATTCACCGTGACACAGCGAGGATCAATATTCAGGAATCAATTCAACGTGACACAGCGAGGATCAATATTCGGAATCAATTCACCATGACACAGCAAGGATCAATAATCAGGAATCATTTCACAGTGACACAGCGAGGATCAATATTCAGGAACCAATTCATTGTGACACAGCGAGGATCAATATTCAGGAATCAATTCACCGTGACACAGTGAGGATCAATATTCAGGAATCAATTCACAGTGACACAGAGAGGATCAATATTCAGGAATCAATTCACCGTGACACAGCGAGGATCAATATTCAGGAATCAATTCATCGTGACATCGCGAGGATCAATATTCTGGAAACAATTCGCCGTAAACAGTGAGGATCAATATTCAGGAATCAATTCACCGTGACAGAGCGAGGATCAATATTCAGGAATCATTTCACCGTGACAGAGCGAGGATCAATATTCAGGAATCAATTCACCGTGACAGAGCGAGGATCAATATTCAGGAACCAATTCACCGTGACACAGCGAGGATCAATATTCAGGAATCAATTCACCGTGACAGAGCGAGGATCAATATTCAGGAACCAATTCACCGTGACACAGCGAGGATCAATATTCAGGAATCAATTCACCGTAACCCAGCGAGGATCAATATTCAGGAATCAATTCACCGTGACAGAGCGAGGATCAATATTCAGGAACCAATTCACCGTGACACAGTGAGGATCAATATTCAGGAATCAATTCACCGTGACAGAGCGAGGATCAATATTCAGGAACCAATTCACCGTGACACAGCGAGGATCAATATTCAGGAATCAATTCACCGTGACACAGTGAGGACCAATATTCAGGAACCAATTCACTGTGACACAGCAAGGATCAATATTCAGGAACTAATTATCCGTGACACAGCGAGGATCAATATTCAGGACTCAATTCACCGTGACACAGCGAGGATCAATATTCAGGACTCAATTCACCGTGACACAGCGATGATCAATATTCAAGAATCAATTCACCGTGACACAGTGAGGATCAATATTCAGGAATCAATTCACTGTGACACAGAGAGGATCAATATTCAGGAATCAATTCACTGTGACACAGAGAGGATCAATATTCAGGAATCAATTCACCGTGACAGAGCGAGGATCAATATTCAGGAATCAATTCACCGTGACACAGCGAGGATCAATATTCAGGAATCAATTCACCGTGACACAGCAAGGATCAATATTCAGGAATCAATTCACCGTGACACAGCAAGGATCAATATTTAGGAATCAATTCACCGTGACACAGTGAGGACCAATATTCAGGAACCAATTCACCGTGTCACAGCGAGGATCAATATTCAGGAAGCAATTCATGTGAGACAGCGAGGATCAATATTGAGGAATCAATTCATGTGAGACAGCGACGATCAATATTCAGGAATCAATTCATCGTGACATCGCGAGGATCAATATTCAGGAATCAATTCACCGTGACACAGCAAGGATCAATACTCGGAATCAATTCACAGTGACACAGTGAGGATCAATATTCAGGATTCAACTCACAGTGACATCACGAGGATCAATATTCAGGATTCAATTCACTGTGACACAGCAAGGATCAATATTCGGAATCAATTCACAGTGACACAGTGAGGATCAATATTCAGGAAACAATTCATTGTGACACAGCGAGGATCAATATTCAGGAATCAATTCACCGTGACACAGCGAGGATCAATATTCAGGAATCAATTCATTGTGACACAGTGAGGACCAATATTCAGGAATCAATTCATCGTGACACACCGAGGATCAATATTCAGGAATCAATTCACCGCGACACAGCGAGGATCAATATTCAGGAATCAATTCACCGTGACACAGTGAGGACCAATATTCAGGAATCAATTCACCGTGACACAGCGAATATCAATATTCAGGAATCAATTCACAGTGACACAGCGAGGATCAATATTCAGGAATCAATTCACCGTGACAGAGCGAGGATCAATATTCAGGAATCAATTCATGTGAGACAGTGAGGATCAATATTCAGGAATCAATTCACCGTGACAGAGCGAGGATCAATATTCAGGAACCAATTCACCGTGACACAGCGAGGATCAATATTCAGGAATCAATTCACCGTGACACAGTGAGGACCAATATTCAGGAACCAATTCACTGTGACACAGCAAGGATCAATATTCAGGAACTAATTATCCGTGACACAGCGAGGATCAATATTCAGGACTCAATTCACCGTGACACAGCGAGGATCAATATTCAGGACTCAATTCACCGTGACACAGCGATGATCAATATTCAAGAATCAATTCACCGTGACACAGTGAGGATCAATATTCAGGAATCAATTCACTGTGACACAGAGAGGATCAATATTCAGGAATCAATTCACTGTGACACAGAGAGGATCAATATTCAGGAATCAATTCACCGTGACACAGTGAGGATCAATATTCAGGAATCAATTCACCGTGACAGAGCGAGGATCAATATTCAGGAATCAATTCACCGTGACACAGCGAGGATCAATATTCAGGAATCAATTCACCGTGACACAGCAAGGATCAATATTCAGGAATCAATTCACCGTGACACAGCAAGGATCAATATTTAGGAATCAATTCACCGTGACACAGTGAGGACCAATATTCAGGAACCAATTCACCGTGTCACAGCGAGGATCAATATTCAGGAAGCAATTCATGTGAGACAGCGAGGATCAATATTGAGGAATCAATTCATGTGAGACAGCGACGATCAATATTCAGGAATCAATTCATCGTGACATCGCGAGGATCAATATTCAGGAATCAATTCACCGTGACACAGCAAGGATCAATACTCGGAATCAATTCACAGTGACACAGTGAGGATCAATATTCAGGATTCAACTCACAGTGACATCACGAGGATCAATATTCAGGATTCAATTCACTGTGACACAGCAAGGATCAATATTCGGAATCAATTCACAGTGACACAGTGAGGATCAATATTCAGGAAACAATTCATTGTGACACAGCGAGGATCAATATTCAGGAATCAATTCACCGTGACACAGCGAGGATCAATATTCAGGAATCAATTCATTGTGACACAGTGAGGACCAATATTCAGGAATCAATTCATCGTGACACACCGAGGATCAATATTCAGGAATCAATTCACCGCGACACAGCGAGGATCAATATTCAGGAATCAATTCACCGTGACACAGTGAGGACCAATATTCAGGAATCAATTCACCGTGACACAGCGAATATCAATATTCAGGAATCAATTCACAGTGACACAGCGAGGATCAATATTCAGGAATCAATTCACCGTGACAGAGCGAGGATCAATATTCAGGAATCAATTCATGTGAGACAGTGAGGATCAATATTCAGGAATCAATTCACCGTGACAGAGCGAGGATCAATATTCAGGAACCAATTCACCGTAACACAGCGAGGATCAATATTCAGGAATCAATTCACCGTGACAGAGCGAGGATCAATATTCAGGAACCAATTCACCGTGACACAGCGAGGATCAATATTCAGGAATCAATTCACCGTGACACAGCGAATATCAATATTCAGGAATCAATTCACTGTGCCACCGCGAGGATCAATATTTAGGAATCAATTCACAGTGACATAGCGAAGATCAATGTTCAGGAACCAATTCACCGTGACACAGAGGGATCAATATTCAGGAATCAATTCACTGTGACACAGTGAGGATCAATATTCAGGAATCAATTCACCGTGACACAGCGAGGATCAATATTCAGGAATCAATTCACAGTGACACAGCGAGGATCAATATTCAGGAATCAATTCACCGTGACACAGCGAGGATCAATATTCAGGAATCGATTCACCGTGACACAGCGAGGATCAATATTCAGGAATCAATTCAACCTGACACAGCGAGGATCGATATTCAGGAATCAATTCAACCTGACACAACGAGGATCAATATTCAGGAATCAATTCAACGTGACACAGCGAGGATCAATATTCAGGAATCAATTCATGTGAGAGAGCGAGGACCAGTATTCAGGAATCAATTTATCGTGACATCGCGAGGATCAATATTCAGGAATCAATTCACCGTGACGCAGCGAGGATCCATATTCAGGAATCAATTCACTGTGACACCGCGAGGATCAATATTCAGGAATGAATTCACCGTGACACAGTGAGGATCAATATTCAAGAACAATTCACAGTGACACAGCGAGGATCAATATTCAGGAATCAATTCACCGTGACACAGCGAGGATCAATATTCAGGAACCAGTTCACCGTGACACAGCGAGGATCAATATTCAGGAATCAATTCACTGTGACACAGCGAGGATCAATATTCAGGAATCAATTCAATGTGACACAGCGAAGATCAATATTCAGGAACCAGTTCACCGTGACACAGTGAGGATCAATATTCAGGAATCAATTCACTGTGACACAGCGAGGATCAATATTCAGGAATCAATTCACCGTAACTCAGCGAGAATCAATATTCAGGAATCAATTCACCGTGACACAGCGAGGATCAATATTCAGGAATCAATTCATCGTAACACAGCGAGGATCAATATTGAGGAATCAATTCACCGTGACACAGCGAGGATCAATATTCAGGAATCAATTCACCGTGACACAGCGAGGATCAATATTCAGGAACCAATTCACCGTAACACAGCGAGGATCAATATTCAGGAACCAATTCACCGTAACACAGCGAGGATCAATACTCAGGATTCAATTCACTGTGACACAGCGAGGATCAATACTCAGGATTCAATTCACTGTGACACAGCGAGGATCAACCTTTCGGAATAAATTCATCGTGACACAGCGAGGATCAATATTCAGGAATCAATTCACCATAATACAGCGAGGATCAATATTCAGGAATCAATTCACGGTGACATTGCGAGGATCAATATTCAGGAATCAATTCACTGTGACACAGTGAAGATCAATATTCTTGAATCAATTCTCCGTGACATTGCGAGGATCAATATTCAGGAATCAATTCACCGTGACAGAGCGAGGATCAACGTTCGGGAATCAATTCATCGTCAGACAGCAAGGATCAATATTCAGGAATCAATTCACCGTGACACAACGAGGATCAACCTTCAGGACTCAATTCACCGCGACACAGCGAGTATCAATATTCAGGAATCAATTCACCGTGACACAGCAAGGATCAATATTCAGGAATCAATTCACTGTGACACAGCGAGGATCAATATTCAGGAATCAATTCACTGTGACACCGCGAGGATCAACATTCAGGAATCAATTCACCGTAACACAGCGAGTATCAATATTCAGGAATCAATTCACCATGACAGAGCAAAGATCAATGTTCAGGAACCAATTCACCGTGACACAGCGAAGACCAATATTCAGGAACCAATTCACCGTGACACCGCGAGGATCAATATTCAGGAATGAATTCACTGTAACACAGCGAGGATCAATATTCAGGAATCAATTCACAGTGACACAGCGAGGATCAATATTCAGGAATCAATTCGCCGTGACACAGCGAGGATCAATATTCAGGAATCGATTCACCATGACACAGCGAGGATCAATATTCAGGAATCAATTCAACCTGACACAGCGAGGATCAATATTCAGGAATCAATTCAACCTGACACAACGAGGATCAATATTCAGGAATCAATTCAACGTGACACAGCGAGGATCAATATTCAGGAATCAATTCATGTGAGAGAGCGAGGATCAATATTCAGGAATCAATTTATCGTGACATCGCGAGGATCAATATTCAGGAATCAATTCACCCTGACGCAGCGAGGATCAATATTCAGGAATCAATTCACTGTGACACCGCGAGGATCAATATTCAGGAATGAATTCACTGTGACACAGCGAGGATCAATATTCAGGACTCAATTCACCGTGACACAGCGAGGATCAATATTCAGGTATCAATTCACTGTGACACAGCGAGGATCAATACTCAGGATTCAATTCACTGTGACACAGCGAGGATCAACCTTTAGGAATAAATTCATCGTGACACAGCGAGGATCAATATTCAGGAACCAGTTCATTGTGACACTGCGAGGATCAACATTCAGGAATCAATTCACCATAATACAGCGAGGATCAATATTCAAGAATCAATTCACCGTGACACAGCGATAATTAATATTCAGGAATTAATTATCCGTGACACACTGAGGATCAATATTCAGGAACCAATTGACCGTGACACAGCGAGGATCAATATTCAGGAATCAATTCACCATAATACAGCGAGGATCAATATTCAGGAATCAATTCACCCTGACAGAGCGAGGATCAACGTTCGGGAATCAATTCATCGTGAGACAGCGAGGATCAATATTCAGGAATCAATTCACCGTGACACAGCGAGTATCAATATTCAGGAATCAATTCACCGTGACACAGTGAGGATCAATATTCAGGAATCAATTCACCGTGACACAGCGAGGATCAATATTCAGGAATCAATTCACCATGACACAGTGAGGACCAATATTCAGGAATCAATTCACCATGACACAGCAAGGATCAATATTCAGGAATCAATTCAACCTGACACAGCGAGGATCAATATTCAGGAATCAATTCAACCTGACACAACGAGGATCAATATTCAGGAATCAATTCAACCTGACACAACGAGGATCAATATTCAGGAATCAATTCAACGTGACACAGCGAGGATCAATATTCAGGAATCAATTCATGTGAGACAGCGAGGATCAATATTCAGGAATCAATTTATCGTGACATCGCGAGGATCAATATTCAGGAATCAATTCACCCTGACGCAGCGAGGATCAATATTCAGGAATCAATTCACTGTGACACCGCGAGGATCAATATTCAGGAATGAATTCACTGTGACACAGCGAGGATCAATATTCAGGACTCAATTCACCGTGACACAGCGAGGATCAATATTCAGGTATCAATTCACTGTGACACAGCGAGGATCAATACTCAGGATTCAATTCACTGTGACACAGCGAGGATCAACCTTTAGGAATCAATTCACCATAATACAGCGAGGATCAATATTCAAGAATCAATTCACCGTGACACAGCGATAATTAATATTCAGGAATTAATTATCCGTGACACACTGAGGATCAATATTCAGGAACCAATTGACCGTGACACAGCGAGGATCAATATTCAGGAATCAATTCACCATAATACAGCGAGGATCAATATTCAGGAATCAATTCACCCTGACAGAGCGAGGATCAACGTTCGGGAATCAATTCATCGTGAGACAGCGAGGATCAATATTCAGGAATCAATTCACCGTGACACAGCGAGGATCAATATTCAGGAATCAATTCACAGTGACACAGCGAGGATCAATATTCAGGAATCAATTTACCGTGACACAGCAAGGATCAATATTCAGGAATCGATTCACCGTGACACAGTGAGGACCAATATTCAGGAACCAATTCACCGTGACACAGCGAGGATCAATATTCAGGAACCAATTCACCCTGACAGAGCCACGATCAATATTCAGGAATCAATTCACCGTGACACAGTGAGGATCAATGTTCAGGAATCAATTCACCGTGACACAGCGAGGATCAATGTTCAGGAATCAATTCACCGTGACACAGTGAGGATCAATATTCAGGAATCAATTCACCGTGACACAGCGAGGATCAATGTTCAGGAATCAATTCACCGTGACACAGCGAGGATCAATATTCAGGAATCAATTCACTGTGACACAGCAAGGATCAATATTCAGGAACCAATTCACCGTGACACAGCGAGGATCAATATTCAGGACTCAATTCACCGTGATACAGCGAGGATCAATATTCAGGAATCAATTCATCGTGACACAGCGAGGATCAATATTCAGGAACCAATTCACCGTGACACAGTGAGGATCAATATTCAGGACTCAATTCACAGTGACACAGCGAGGATCAATATTCAGGAATCAATTCACCGTGACACAGCGAGGATCAATTTTCAGGAATCGATTCACCGTGACACAGCGAGGATCAATATTCAGGAATCAATTCAACGTGACACAGCGAGGATCAATATTCGGAATCAATTCACCATGACACAGCAAGGATCAATAATCAGGAATCATTTCACAGTGACACAGCGAGGATCAATATTCAGGAACCAATTCATTGTGACACAGCGAGGATCAATATTCAGGAATCAATTCACCGTGACACAGTGAGGATCAATATTCAGGAATCAATTCACAGTGACACAGAGAGGATCAATATTCAGGAACCAATTCACCGTGACACAGCGAGGATCAATATTCAGGAATCAATTCATCGTGACATCGCGAGGATCAATATTCTGGAAACAATTCGCCGTAAACAGTGAGGATCAATATTCAGGAATCAATTCACCGTGACAGAGCGAGGATCAATATTCAGGAATCAATTCACCGTGACAGAGCGAGGATCAATATTCAGGAATCAATTCACCGTGACAGAGCGAGGATCAATATTCAGGAACCAATTCACCGTGACACAGCGAGGATCAATATTCAGGAATCAATTCACCGTGACAGAGCGAGGATCAATATTCAGGAACCAATTCACCGTGACACAGCGAGGATCAATATTCAGGAATCAATTCACCGTAACCCAGCGAGGATCAATATTCAGGAATCAATTCACCGTGACAGAGCGAGGATCAATATTCAGGAACCAATTCACCGTGACACAGTGAGGATCAATATTCAGGAATCAATTCACCGTGACAGAGCGAGGATCAATATTCAGGAACCAATTCACCGTGACACAGCGAGGATCAATATTCAGGAATCAATTCACCGTGACACAGTGAGGACCAATATTCAGGAACCAATTCACTGTGACACAGCAAGGATCAATATTCAGGAACTAATTATCCGTGACACAGCGAGGATCAATATTCAGGACTCAATTCACCGTGACACAGCGATGATCAATATTCAAGAATCAATTCACCGTGACACAGTGAGGATCAATATTCAGGAATCAATTCACTGTGACACAGAGAGGATCAATATTCAGGAATCAATTCACTGTGACACAGAGAGGATCAATATTCAGGAATCAATTCACCGTGACACAGTGAGGATCAATATTCAGGAATCAATTCACCGTGACAGAGCGAGGATCAATATTCAGGAATCAATTCACCGTGACACAGCGAGGATCAATATTCAGGAATCAATTCACCGTGACACAGCAAGGATCAATATTCAGGAATCAATTCACCGTGACACAGCAAGGATCAATATTTAGGAATCAATTCACCGTGACACAGTGAGGACCAATATTCAGGAACCAATTCACCGTGTCACAGCGAGGATCAATATTCAGGAAGCAATTCATGTGAGACAGCGAGGATCAATATTGAGGAATCAATTCATGTGAGACAGCGACGATCAATATTCAGGAATCAATTCATCGTGACATCGCGAGGATCAATATTCAGGAATCAATTCACCGTGACACAGCAAGGATCAATACTCGGAATCAATTCACAGTGACACAGTGAGGATCAATATTCAGGATTCAACTCACAGTGACATCACGAGGATCAATATTCAGGATTCAATTCACTGTGACACAGCAAGGATCAATATTCGGAATCAATTCACAGTGACACAGTGAGGATCAATATTCAGGAAACAATTCATTGTGACACAGCGAGGATCAATATTCAGGAATCAATTCACCGTGACACAGCGAGGATCAATATTCAGGAATCAATTCATTGTGACACAGTGAGGACCAATATTCAGGAATCAATTCATCGTGACACACCGAGGATCAATATTCAGGAATCAATTCACCGCGACACAGCGAGGATCAATATTCAGGAATCAATTCACCGTGACACAGTGAGGACCAATATTCAGGAATCAATTCACCGTGACACAGCGAATATCAATATTCAGGAATCAATTCACAGTGACACAGCGAGGATCAATATTCAGGAATCAATTCACCGTGACAGAGCGAGGATCAATATTCAGGAATCAATTCATGTGAGACAGTGAGGATCAATATTCAGGAATCAATTCACCGTGACAGAGCGAGGATCAATATTCAGGAACCAATTCACCGTGACACAGCGAGGATCAATATTCAGGAATCAATTCACCGTAACACAGCGAGGATCAATATTCAGGAATCAATTCACCGTGACAGAGCGAGGATCAATATTCAGGAACCAATTCACCGTGACACAGCGAGGATCAATATTCAGGAATCAATTCACCGTGACACAGCGAATATCAATATTCAGGAATCAATTCACTGTGCCACCGCGAGGATCAATATTTAGGAATCAATTCACAGTGACATAGCGAAGATCAATGTTCAGGAACCAATTCACCGTGACACAGAGGGATCAATATTCAGGAATCAATTCACTGTGACACAGTGAGGATCAATATTCAGGAATCAATTCACCGTGACACAGCGAGGATCAATATTCAGGAATCAATTCACAGTGACACAGCGAGGATCAATATTCAGGAATCAATTCACCGTGACACAGCGAGGATCAATATTCAGGAATCGATTCACCGTGACACAGCGAGGATCAATATTCAGGAATCAATTCAACCTGACACAGCGAGGATCGATATTCAGGAATCAATTCAACCTGACACAACGAGGATCAATATTCAGGAATCAATTCAACGTGACACAGCGAGGATCAATATTCAGGAATCAATTCATGTGAGAGAGCGAGGACCAGTATTCAGGAATCAATTTATCGTGACATCGCGAGGATCAATATTCAGGAATCAATTCACCGTGACGCAGCGAGGATCCATATTCAGGAATCAATTCACTGTGACACCGCGAGGATCAATATTCAGGAATGAATTCACCGTGACACAGTGAGGATCAATATTCAAGAACAATTCACAGTGACACAGCGAGGATCAATATTCAGGAATCAATTCACCGTGACACAGCGAGGATCAATATTCAGGAACCAGTTCACCGTGACACAGCGAGGATCAATATTCAGGAATCAATTCACTGTGACACAGCGAGGATCAATATTCAGGAATCAATTCAATGTGACACAGCGAAGATCAATATTCAGTAACCAGTTCACCGTGACACAGTGAGGATCAATATTCAGGAATCAATTCACTGTGACACAGCGAGGATCAATATCCAGGAACCAATTCACCGTGACACAGCGAGGATCAATATTCAGGAATCAATTCACCATGATACAGCGAGGATCAATATTCAGGAATCAATTCACCGTAACTCAGCGAGAATCAATATTCAGGAATCAATTCACCATGACACAGCGAGGATCAATATTCAGGAATCAATTCATCGTAACACAGCGAGGATCAATATTGAGGAATCAATTCACCGTGACACAGCGAGGATCAATATTCAGGAATCAATTCACCGTGACACAGCGAGGATCAATATTCAGGAACCAATTCACCGTAACACAGCGAGGATCAATATTCAGGAACCAATTCACCGTAACACAGCGAGGATCAATACTCAGGATTCAATTCACTGTGACACAGCGAGGATCAATACTCAGGATTCAATTCACTGTGACACAGCGAGGATCAACCTTTCGGAATAAATTCATCGTGACACAGCGAGGATCAATATTCAGGAATCAATTCACCATAATACAGCGAGGATCAATATTCAGGAATCAATTCACGGTGACATTGCGAGGATCAATATTCAGGAATCAATTCACTGTGACACAGTGAAGATCAATATTCTTGAATCAATTCTCCGTGACATTGCGAGGATCAATATTCAGGAATCAATTCACCGTGACAGAGCGAGGATCAACGTTCGGGAATCAATTCATCGTCAGACAGCAAGGATCAATATTCAGGAATCAATTCACCGTGACACAACGAGGATCAACCTTCAGGACTCAATTCACCGCGACACAGCGAGTATCAATATTCAGGAATCAATTCACCGTGACACAGCAAGGATCAATATTCAGGAATCAATTCACTGTGACACAGCGAGGATCAATATTCAGGAATCAATTCACTGTGACACCGCGAGGATCAACATTCAGGAATCAATTCACCGTAACACAGCGAGTATCAATATTCAGGAATCAATTCACCATGACAGAGCAAAGATCAATGTTCAGGAACCAATTCACCGTGACACAGCGAAGACCAATATTCAGGAACCAATTCACCGTGACACCGCGAGGATCAATATTCAGGAATGAATTCACTGTAACACAGCGAGGATCAATATTCAGGAATCAATTCACAGTGACACAGCGAGGATCAATATTCAGGAATCAATTCGCCGTGACACAGCGAGGATCAATATTCAGGAATCGATTCACCATGACACAGCGAGGATCAATATTCAGGAATCAATTCAACCTGACACAGCGAGGATCAATATTCAGGAATCAATTCAACCTGACACAACGAGGATCAATATTCAGGAATCAATTCAACGTGACACAGCGAGGATCAATATTCAGGAATCAATTCATGTGAGAGAGCGAGGATCAATATTCAGGAATCAATTTATCGTGACATCGCGAGGATCAATATTCAGGAATCAATTCACCCTGACGCAGCGAGGATCAATATTCAGGAATCAATTCACTGTGACACCGCGAGGATCAATATTCAGGAATGAATTCACTGTGACACAGCGAGGATCAATATTCAGGACTCAATTCACCGTGACACAGCGAGGATCAATATTCAGGTATCAATTCACTGTGACACAGCGAGGATCAATACTCAGGATTCAATTCACTGTGACACAGCGAGGATCAACCTTTAGGAATAAATTCATCGTGACACAGCGAGGATCAATATTCAGGAACCAGTTCATTGTGACACTGCGAGGATCAACATTCAGGAATCAATTCACCATAATACAGCGAGGATCAATATTCAAGAATCAATTCACCGTGACACAGCGATAATTAATATTCAGGAATTAATTATCCGTGACACACTGAGGATCAATATTCAGGAACCAATTGACCGTGACACAGCGAGGATCAATATTCAGGAATCAATTCACCATAATACAGCGAGGATCAATATTCAGGAATCAATTCACCCTGACAGAGCGAGGATCAACGTTCGGGAATCAATTCATCGTGAGACAGCGAGGATCAATATTCAGGAATCAATTCACCGTGACACAGCGAGTATCAATATTCAGGAATCAATTCACCGTGACACAGTGAGGATCAATATTCAGGAATCAATTCACCGTGACACAGCGAGGATCAATATTCAGGAATCAATTCACCATGACACAGTGAGGACCAATATTCAGGAATCAATTCACCATGACACAGCAAGGATCAATATTCAGGAATCAATTCAACCTGACACAGCGAGGATCAATATTCAGGAATCAATTCAACCTGACACAACGAGGATCAATATTCAGGAATCAATTCAACCTGACACAACGAGGATCAATATTCAGGAATCAATTCAACGTGACACAGCGAGGATCAATATTCAGGAATCAATTCATGTGAGACAGCGAGGATCAATATTCAGGAATCAATTTATCGTGACATCGCGAGGATCAATATTCAGGAATCAATTCACCCTGACGCAGCGAGGATCAATATTCAGGAATCAATTCACTGTGACACCGCGAGGATCAATATTCAGGAATGAATTCACTGTGACACAGCGAGGATCAATATTCAGGACTCAATTCACCGTGACACAGCGAGGATCAATATTCAGGTATCAATTCACTGTGACACAGCGAGGATCAATACTCAGGATTCAATTCACTGTGACACAGCGAGGATCAACCTTTAGGAATCAATTCACCATAATACAGCGAGGATCAATATTCAAGAATCAATTCACCGTGACACAGCGATAATTAATATTCAGGAATTAATTATCCGTGACACACTGAGGATCAATATTCAGGAACCAATTGACCGTGACACAGCGAGGATCAATATTCAGGAATCAATTCACCATAATACAGCGAGGATCAATATTCAGGAATCAATTCACCCTGACAGAGCGAGGATCAACGTTCGGGAATCAATTCATCGTGAGACAGCGAGGATCAATATTCAGGAATCAATTCACCGTGACACAGCGAGTATCAATATTCAGGAATCAATTCACCGTGACACAGTGAGGATCAATATTCAGGAATCAATTCACCGTGACACAGCGAGGATCAATATTCAGGAATCAATTCACCATGACACAGTGAGGACCAATATTCAGGAATCAATTCACCATGACACAGCAAGGATCAATATTCAGGAATCAATTCACCGTGACACCGTGAGGATCAATATTGAGGAATCAATTCACCGTGACACAGTGAGGATCAATATTCAAGAATTAATTCACCGTGACACAGCGAGGATCAATATTCAGGAATCAATTCACAGTGACACAGCGAGGATCAATATTCAGGAATCAATTCGCCGTGACACAGCGAGGATCAATATTCAGGAATCGATTCACCATGACACAGCGAGGATCAATATTCAGGAATCAATTCAACCTGACACAGCGAGGATCAATATTCAGGAATCAATTCAACCTGACACAACGAGGATCAATATTCAGGAATCAATTCAACGTGACACAGCGAGGATCAATATTCAGGAATCAATTCATGTGAGAGAGCGAGGATCAATATTCAGGAATCAATTTATCGTGACATCGCGAGGATCAATATTCAGGAATCAATTCACCCTGACGCAGCGAGGATCAATATTCAGGAATCAATTCACTGTGACACCGCGAGGATCAATATTCAGGAATGAATTCACTGTGACACAGCGAGGATCAATATTCAGGACTCAATTCACCGTGACACAGCGAGGATCAATATTCAGGTATCAATTCACTGTGACACAGCGAGGATCAATATTCAGGTATCAATTCACCGTGACACAGCGAGGATCAATATTCAGGTATCAATTCACTGTGACACAGCGAGGATCAATACTCAGGATTCAATTCACTGTGACACAGCGAGGATCAACCTTTAGGAATAAATTCATCGTGACACAGCGAGGATCAATATTCAGGAACCAGTTCATTGTGACACTGCGAGGATCAACATTCAGGAATCAATTCACCATAATACAGCGAGGATCAATATTCAAGAATCAATTCACCGTGACACAGCGATAATTAATATTCAGGAATTAATTATCCGTGACACACTGAGGATCAATATTCAGGAACCAATTGACCGTGACACAGCGAGGATCAATATTCAGGAATCAATTCACCATAATACAGCGAGGATCAATATTCAGGAATCAATTCACCCTGACAGAGCGAGGATCAACGTTCGGGAATCAATTCATCGTGAGACAGCGAGGATCAATATTCAGGAATCAATTCACCGTGACACAGCGAGTATCAATATTCAGGAATCAATTCACCGTGACACAGTGAGGATCAATATTCAGGAATCAATTCACCGTGACACAGCGAGGATCAATATTCAGGAATCAATTCACCATGACACAGTGAGGACCAATATTCAGGAATCAATTCACCATGACACAGCAAGGATCAATATTAAGGAATCAATTCACCGTGACATCGTGAGGATCAATATTGAGGAATCAATTCACCGTGACACAGTGAGGATCAATATTCAAGAATTAATTCACCGTGACACAGCGAGGATCAATATTCAGGAATTAATTATCCGTGACACACTGAGGATCAATATTCAGGAACCAATTGACCGTGACACAGTGAGGCTCAATATTCAGGAGCCAATACACCGTGACACAGCGAGGATCAATATTCAGGAATCATCTCATCGTGACACAGTGAGGATCAATATTCAGGGATCAGTTCACCGTGACACAGCGAGGATCAACATTCAGGAATCTATTCACCGTGACACAGTGAAGATCAATGTTCAGGAACCCATTCACAGTGACATAGCGAAGATCAATATTCAGGAATCAATTCACCGTGACACAGCGAGGATCAATATTCAGGAATCAATTCGCCGTGACACAGTGAGGATCAATATTCAGGAATCAATTCACCGTGACACAGCGAGGATCAATATTCAGGACTCAATTCACCGTGAAACAGCGAGGATCAATATTCAGGACTCAATTCACCGTAACACAGTGAGGATCAATATTCAGGAATCAATTCACTGTGACACAGGGAGTGTCAATATTCAGGAATCAATTCAATGTGACACAGCGAGGATCAATATTCAGGACTCAATTCACCGTAACACAGTGAGGATCAATATTCAGGATTCAATTCACTGTGACACAGCGAGGATCAACCTTTAGGAATAAATTCATCGTGACACAGCGAGGATCAATATTCAGGAACCAGTTCATTGTGACACTGCGAGGATCAACATTCAGGAATCAATTCACCATAATACAGCGAGGATCAATATTCAAGAATCAATTCACCGTGACACAGCGATAATTAATATTCAGGAATTAATTATCCGTGACACACTGAGGATCAATATTCAGGAACCAATTGACCGTGACACAGCGAGGATCAATATTCAGGAATCAATTCACCATAATACAGCGAGGATCAATATTCAGGAATCAATTCACCCTGACAGAGCGAGGATCAACGTTCGGGAATCAATTCATCGTGAGACAGCGAGGATCAATATTCAGGAATCAATTCACCGTGACACAGCGAGTATCAATATTCAGGAATCAATTCACCGTGACACAGTGAGGATCAATATTCAGGAATCAATTCACCGTGACACAGCGAGGATCAATATTCAGGAATCAATTCACCATGACACAGTGAGGACCAATATTCAGGAATCAATTCACCATGACACAGCAAGGATCAATATTCAGGAATCAATTCAACCTGACACAGCGAGGATCAATATTCAGGAATCAATTCAACCTGACACAACGAGGATCAATATTCAGGAATCAATTCAACGTGACACAGCGAGGATCAATATTCAGGAATCAATTCATGTGAGACAGCGAGGATCAATATTCAGGAATCAATTTATCGTGACATCGCGAGGATCAATATTCAGGAATCAATTCACCCTGACGCAGCGAGGATCAATATTCAGGAATCAATTCACTGTGACACCGCGAGGATCAATATTCAGGAATGAATTCACTGTGACACAGCGAGGATCAATATTCAGGACTCAATTCACCGTGACACAGCGAGGATCAATATTCAGGTATCAATTCACTGTGACACAGCGAGGATCAATACTCAGGATTCAATTCACTGTGACACAGCGAGGATCAACCTTTAGGAATAAATTCATCGTGACACAGCGAGGATCAATATTCAGGAACCAGTTCATTGTGACACTGCGAGGATCAACATTCAGGAATCAATTCACCATAATACAGTGAGGATCAATATTCAAGAATCAATTCACCGTGACACAGCGATAATTAATATTCAGGAATTAATTATCCGTGACACACTGAGGATCAATATTCAGGAACCAATTGACCGTGACACAGCGAGGATCAATATTCAGGAATCAATTCACCATAATACAGCGAGGATCAATATTCAGGAATCAATTCACCCTGACAGAGCGAGGATCAACGTTCGGGAATCAATTCATCGTGAGACAGCGAGGATCAATATTCAGGAATCAATTCACCGTGACACAGCGAGTATCAATATTCAGGAATCAATTCACCGTGACACAGTGAGGATCAATATTCAGGAATCAATTCACCGTGACACAGCGAGGATCAATATTCAGGAATCAATTCACCATGACACAGTGAGGACCAATATTCAGGAATCAATTCACCGTGACACAGCAAGGATCAATATTCAGGAATCAATTCACTGTGACACCGTGAGGATCAATATTGAGGAATCAATTCACCGTGACACAGTGAGGATCAATATTCAAGAATTAATTCACCGTGACACAGCGAGGATCAATATTCAGGAATCAATTCACCGTGACACAGCGAGGATCAATATTCAGGAATCAATTCGCCGTGACACAGCGAGGATCAATATTCAGGAATCGATTCACCATGACACAGTGAGGATCAATATTCAGGAATCAATTCAACCTGACACAGCGAGGATCAATATTCAGGAATCAATTCAACCTGACACAACGAGGATCAATATTCAGGAATCAATTCAACGTGACACAGCGAGGATCAATATTCAGGAATCAATTCATGTGAGAGAGCGAGGATCAATATTCAGGAATCAATTTATCGTGACATCGCGAGGATCAATATTCAGGAATCAATTCACCCTGACGCAGCGAGGATCAATATTCAGGAATCAATTCACTGTGACACCGCGAGGATCAATATTCAGGAATGAATTCACTGTGACACAGCGAGGATCAATATTCAGGACTCAATTCACCGTGACACAGCGAGGATCAATATTCAGGTATCAATTCACTGTGACACAGCGAGGATCAATATTCAGGTATCAATTCACCGTGACACAGCGAGGATCAATATTCAGGTATCAATTCACTGTGACACAGCGAGGATCAATACTCAGGATTCAATTCACTGTGACACAGCGAGGATCAACCTTTAGGAATAAATTCATCGTGACACAGCGAGGATCAATATTCAGGAACCAGTTCATTGTGACACTGCGAGGATCAACATTCAGGAATCAATTCACCATAATACAGCGAGGATCAATATTCAAGAATCAATTCACCGTGACACAGCGATAATTAATATTCAGGAATTAATTATCCGTGACACACTGAGGATCAATATTCAGGAACCAATTGACCGTGACACAGCGAGGATCAATATTCAGGAATCAATTCACCATAATACAGCGAGGATCAATATTCAGGAATCAATTCACCCTGACAGAGCGAGGATCAACGTTCGGGAATCAATTCATCGTGAGACAGCGAGGATCAATATTCAGGAATCAATTCACCGTGACACAGCGAGTATCAATATTCAGGAATCAATTCACCGTGACACAGTGAGGATCAATATTCAGGAATCAATTCACCGTGACACAGCGAGGATCAATATTCAGGAATCAATTCACCATGACACAGTGAGGACCAATATTCAGGAATCAATTCACCATGACACAGCAAGGATCAATATTAAGGAATCAATTCACCGTGACATCGTGAGGATCAATATTGAGGAATCAATTCACCGTGACACAGTGAGGATCAATATTCAAGAATTAATTCACCGTGACACAGCGAGGATCAATATTCAGGAATTAATTATCCGTGACACACTGAGGATCAATATTCAGGAACCAATTGACCGTGACACAGTGAGGCTCAATATTCAGGAGCCAATACACCGTGACACAGCGAGGATCAATATTCAGGAATCATCTCATCGTGACACAGTGAGGATCAATATTCAGGGATCAGTTCACCGTGACACAGCGAGGATCAACATTCAGGAATCTATTCACCGTGACACAGTGAAGATCAATGTTCAGGAACCCATTCACAGTGACCTAGCGAAGATCAATATTCAGGAATCAATTCACCGTGACACAGCGAGGATCAATATTCAGGACTCAATTCACCGTGAAACAGCGAGGATCAATATTCAGGACTCAATTCACCGTAACACAGTGAGGATCAATATTCAGGAATCAATTCACTGTGACACAGGGAGTGTCAATATTCAGGAATCAATTCAATGTGACACAGGGAGGATCAATATTCAGGATTCAATTCACCGTGACACAGCGAGGATCAATATTCAGGAATCAATTCACCGTGACACAGCGAGGATCAATATTCAGGAATCAATTCACCGTAACTCAGCGAGAATCAATATTCAGGAATCAATTCACCGTGACACAGCGAGGATCAATATTCAGGAATCAATTCACCGTAACTCAGCGAGAATCAATATTCAGGAATCAATTCACCGTGACACAGCGAGGATCGATATTCAGGAATCAATTCACCGTAACACAGCGAGGATCAATATTCAGGAATCAATTCACCGTGACACAGCGAGGATCAATATTCAGGAATCAATTCACCGTGACACAGCGAGGATCAATGTTCAGGAACCAATTCACCGTAACACAGCGAGGATCAATATTCAGGAACCAATTCACCGTAACATAGTGAGGATCAATACTCAGGAATCAATTCACCGTGTCACAGCGAGGATCAATATTCAGGAACCAATTCACCGTAACACAGCGAGGATCAATATTCAGTAATCAATTCACTGTGACATAGTGAGGATCAATATTCAGGAATCATTTCACCGTGACACAGCGAGGATCAATGTTCAGGAATTAATTCACCGTGACACAGCGAGGATCAATATTCAGGAACCAATTCACCGTAACGCAGCGAGGATCAATATTCAGGAATCAATTCACCGTGACACAGCGAGGATCAATATTCAGGAATAAATTCACCGAAACACAGCGAGGATCAATATTCAGGAATCAGTTCACTCTGACATAGTGAGGATCAATATTCAGGAATCATTTCACCGTGACACAGCGAGGATCACTATTCAGGAACCAATTCACTGTAAACAGTGAGGATCAATATTCAGGAACCAATTCATCGTGACACAGCGAGGATCAATATTCAGGAATCAATTCACCGTGACACAGCGAGGATCAATATTCAGGAATCAATTCACTGTCACATCGTGAGGATCAATATTCAGGAATCAATTCACCGTGACACAGCGAGGATCAATGTTCAGGAATTAATTCACCGTGACACAGCGAGGATCAATATTCAGGAACCAATTCACCGTGACACAGCGAGGATCAATGTTCAGGAATTAATTCACCGTGACACAGCGAGGATCAATATTCAGGAACCAATTCACCGTGACACAGCGAGGATCAATATTCAGGAATCAATTCACCGTGACACAGCGAGGATCAATATTCAGGAATAAATTCACCGTGACACAGCGAGGATCACTATTCAGGAACCTATTCACCGTGACACAGCGAAGACCAATATTCAGGAATCAATTCACTGTGACACAGAGAGGATCAATATTCAGGAATCAATTCACTGTAACACAGTGAGGATCAATATTCAGGAATCAATTCACAGTGACACAGCGAGGATCAATATTCAGGAATCAATTCACTGTAACACAGCGAGGATCAATATTCAGGAATCAATTCACAGTGACACAGCGAGGATCAATATTCAGGAATCAATTCGCCGTGACACAGCGAGGATCAATATTCAGGAATCGATTCACCGTGACACAGCGAGGATCAATATTCAGGAATCGATTCAACCTGACACAGCGAGAATCAATATTCAGGAATAAATTCAACCTGACACAACGAGGATCAATATTCAGGAATCAATTCAACGTGAAACAGCGAGGATCAATATTCAGGAATCAATTCACCGTGACACAGCGAGGATCAATGTTCAGGAATTAATTCACCGTGACACAGCGAGGATCAATATTCAGGAACCAATTCACCGTAACGCAGCGAGGATCAATATTCAGGAATCAATTCACCGTGACACAGCGAGGATCAATATTCAGGAATAAATTCACCGAAACACAGCGAGGATCAATATTCAGGAATCAATTCACACTGACATAGTGAGGATCAATATTCAGGAATCATATCACCGTGACACAGCGAGGATCACTATTCAGGAACCAATTCACTGTAAACAGTGAGGATCAATATTCAGGAATCAATTCACCGTGACACAGCGAGGATCAATATTCAGGAATCAATTCACTGTCACATCGTGAGGATCAATATTCAGGAATCAATTCACCGTGACACAGCGAGGATCAATGTTCAGGAATTAATTCACCGTGACACAGCGAGGATCAATATTCAGGAACCAATTCACCGTGACACAGCGAGGATCAATGTTCAGGAATTAATTCACCGTGACACAGCGAGGATCAATATTCAGGAACCAATTCACCGTGACACAGCGAGGATCAATATTCAGGAATCAATTCACCGTGACACAGCGAGGATCAATATTCAGGAATCAATTGACCGTGACACAGTGAAGATAAATATTCAGGAACCAATTCTCCGTGACACAGCGAGGATCAATATTCAGGAATCAATTCACCGTAACACAGCGAGGATCAACCTTCAGGAATAAATTCACCGTGACACAGCGAGGATCACTATTCAGGAACCTATTCACCGTGACACAGCGAAGACCAATATTCAGGAATCAATTCACCGTGACACAGCAAGGATCAAAATTCAGGAAGCAATTCACCGTGACACAGCGAGGATCAATATTCAGGAATCAATTCACTGTGACACCGTGAGGATCAATATTCAGGAATCAATTCACCGTGACACGGCGAAGATCAATATTCAGGAATCAATTCACCGTGACACAGCGAGGATCAATATTCAGGAACCAATTCCTCGTGACACAGTGAGGATCAATATTCAGGAATCAATTCACAGTGACACAGAGAGGATCAATATTCAGGAATCAATTCACTGTGACACAGCGAGGATCAATATTCAGGAATCAATTCACCGTGACACAGCGAGGATCAATATTCAGGAATCAATTCACCGTGACACCGCGAGGATCAATATTCAGGAATCAATTCACAGTGACATAGCGAAGATCAATGTTCAGGAACCAATTCACCGTGACACAGAGGGATCAATATTCAGGAATCAATTCACTGTGACACAGTGAGGATCAATATTCAGGAATCAATTCACCGTGACACAGCGAGGATCAATATTCAGGAATCAATTCACAGTGACACAGCGAGGATCAATATTCAGGAATCAATTCACCGTGACACAGCGAGGATCAATATTCAGGAATCAATTCACCGTGACACAGCGAGGATCAATATTCGGGAATCGATTCACCGTGACACAGCGAGGATCAATATTCAGGAATCAATTCACCGTGACACAGCAAGGATCAATATTCAGGAATCAATTCAACCTGACACAGCGAGGATCGATATTCAGGAATCAATTCAACCTGACACAACGAGGATCAATATTCAGGAATCAATTCAACGTGACACAGCAAGGATCAATATTCAGGAATCAATTCATGTGAGAGAGCGAGGATCAATATTCAGGAATCAATTTATCGTGACATCGCGAGGATCAATATTCAGCAATCAATTCACCGTGACGCAGCGAGGATCAATATTCAGGAATCAATTCACTGTGACACCGCGAGGATCAATATTCAGGAATGAATTCACTGTGACACAGCGAGGATCAATATTCAGGACTCAATTCACTGTGACACAGCGAGGATCAATACTCAGGATTCAATTCACTGTGACACAGCGAGGATCAATACTCAGGATTCAATTCACCATAATACAGCGAGGATCAACATTCAGGAATCAATTCCTCGTGACACAGCGAGGATCAATATTCAGGAATCAATTCACCGTAATACAGCGAGGATCAATATTCAGGAATCAATTCCTCGTGACACAGCGAGGATCAATATTCAGGAATCAATTCACCGTAATACAGCGAGGATCAATATTCAGGAATCAATTCACCGTGACACAGCGAGGATCAATATTCAGGAATCAATTCACCGTGACACAGCGAGGATCAATATTCAGGAATCAATTCACTGTGACACCGCGAGGATCAATATTCAGGAATCAATTCACAGTGACATAGCGAAGATCAATGTTCAGGAACCAATTCACCGTGACACAGAGAGGATCAATATTCAGGAATCAATTCACTGTGACACAGCGAGGATCAATATTCAGGAATCAGTTCACCGTGACACAGCGAGGTTCAATATTCAGGAATCAATTCACTGTGACACAGAGAGGATCAATATTCAGGAATCAATTCACTGTAACACAGCGAGGATCAATATTCAGGAATCAATTCACAGTGACACAGCGAGGATCAATATTCAGGAATCAATTCGCCGTGACACAGCGAGGATCAATATTCAGGAATCGATTCACCGTGACACAGCGAGGATCAATATTCAGGAATCGATTCAACCTGACACAGCGAGAATCAATATTCAGGAATAAATTCAACCTGACACAACGAGGATCAATATTCAGGAATCAATTCAACGTGAAACAGCGAGGATCAATATTCAGGAATCAATTCACCGTGACACAGCGAGGATCAATGTTCAGGAATTAATTCACCGTGACACAGCGAGGATCAATATTCAGGAACCAATTCACCGTAACGCAGCGAGGATCAATATTCAGGAATCAATTCACCGTGACACAGCGAGGATCAATATTCAGGAATAAATTCACCGAAACACAGCGAGGATCAATATTCAGGAATCAATTCACTCTGACACAGCGAGGATCAATATTCAGGAATCAATTCACTGTCACATCGTGAGGATCAATATTCAGGAATCAATTCACCGTGACACAGCGAGGATCAATGTTCAGGAATTAATTCACCGTGACACAGCGAGGATCAATATTCAGGAACCAATTCACCGTGACACAGCGAGGATCAATGTTCAGGAATTAATTCACCGTGACACAGCGAGGATCAATATTCAGGAACCAATTCACCGTGACACAGCGAGGATCAATATTCAGGAATCAATTCACCGTGACACAGCGAGGATCAATATTCAGGAATCAATTGACCGTGACACAGTGAAGATAAATATTCAGGAACCAATTCTCCGTGACACAGCGAGGATCAATATTCAGGAATCAATTCACCGTAACACAGCGAGGATCAACCTTCAGGAATAAATTCACCGTGACACAGCGAGGATCACTATTCAGGAACCTATTCACCGTGACACAGCGAAGACCAATATTCAGGAATCAATTCACCGTGACACAGCAAGGATCAAAATTCAGGAAGCAATTCACCGTGACACAGCGAGGATCAATATTCAGGAATCAATTCACTGTGACACCGTGAGGATCAATATTCAGGAATCAATTCACCGTGACACGGCGAAGATCAATATTCAGGAATCAATTCACCGTGACACAGCGAGGATCAATATTCAGGAACCAATTCCTCGTGACACAGTGAGGATCAATATTCAGGAATCAATTCACAGTGACACAGAGAGGATCAATATTCAGGAATCAATTCACTGTGACACAGCGAGGATCAATATTCAGGAATCAATTCACCGTGACACAGCGAGGATCAATATTCAGGAATCAATTCACCGTGACACCGCGAGGATCAATATTCAGGAATCAATTCACAGTGACATAGCGAAGATCAATGTTCAGGAAACAATTCACCGTGACACAGAGGGATCAATATTCAGGAATCAATTCACTGTGACACAGTGAGGATCAATATTCAGGAATCAATTCACCGTGACACAGCGAGGATCAATATTCAGGAATCAATTCACAGTGACACAGCGAGGATCAATATTCAGGAATCAATTCACCGTGACACAGCGAGGATCAATATTCGGGAATCGATTCACCGTGACACAGCGAGGATCAATATTCAGGAATCAATTCACCGTGACACAGCAAGGATCAATATTCAGGAATCAATTCAACCTGACACAGCGAGGATCGATATTCAGGAATCAATTCAACCTGACACAACGAGGATCAATATTCAGGAATCAATTCAACGTGACACAGCGAGGATCAATATTCAGGAATCAATTCATGTGAGAGAGCGAGGATCAGTATTCAGGAATCAATTTATCGTGACATCGCGAGGATCAATATTCAGCAATCAATTCACCGTGACGCAGAGAGGATCAATATTCAGGAATCAATTCACTGTGACACCGCGAGGATCAATATTCAGGAATGAATTCACTGTGACACAGCGAGGATCAATATTCAGGACTCAATTCACTGTGACACAGCGAGGATCAATACTCAGGATTCAATTCACTGTGACACAGCGAGGATCAATACTCAGGATTCAATTCACCATAATACAGCGAGGATCAACATTCAGGAATCAATTCCTCGTGACACAGCGAGGATCAATATTCAGGAATCAATTCACCGTAATACAGCGAGGATCAATATTCAGGAATCAATTCCTCGTGACACAGCGAGGATCAATATTCAGGAATCAATTCACCGTAATACAGCGAGGATCAATATTCAGGAATCAATTCACCGTGACACAGCGAGGATCAATATTCAGGAATCAATTCACAGCGAGGATCAATAT
Organism: Chiloscyllium punctatum; assembly: GCF_047496795.1. Classification (NCBI taxonomy): domain Eukaryota; kingdom Metazoa; phylum Chordata; class Chondrichthyes; order Orectolobiformes; family Hemiscylliidae; genus Chiloscyllium; species Chiloscyllium punctatum. The sequence goes on from NC_092766.1 coordinate 4,850,220, forward strand.
TCAGGAATCAATTCACTGTGACACCGCGAGGATCAATATTCAGGCATCAATTCACAGTGACATAGCGAAGATCAATGTTCAGGAACCAATTCACCGTGACACAGCGAGGATCAATATTCAGGAATCAATTCACCGTGACACAGCGAGGATCAATATTCAGGAATCAATTCACAGTGACACAGCGAGGATCAATATTCAGGAATCAATTCACCGTGACACAGCGAGGATCAATATTCAGGAATCGATTCACCGTGACACAGCGAGGATCAATATTCAGGAATCAATTCACCGTGACACAGCAAGGATCAATATTCAGGAATCAATTCAACCTGACACAGCGAGGATCGATATTCAGGAATCAATTCAACCTGACACAACGAGGATCAATATTCAGGAATCAATTCATGTGAGAGAGCGAGGATCAGTATTCAGGAATCAATTTATCGTGACATCGCGAGGATCAATATTCAGCAATCAATTCACCGTGACGCAGCGAGGATCAATATTCAGGAATCAATTCACTGTGACACCGCGAGGATCAATATTCAGGAATGAATTCACTGTGACACAGCGAGGATCAATATTCAGGACTCAATTCACCGTGACACAGCGAGGATCAATATTCAGGAATCAATTCACTGTGACACAGCGAGGATCAATACTCAGGATTCAATTCACTGTGACACAGCGAGGATCAATACTCAGGATTCAATTCACTGTGACACAGCGAGGATCAACCTTTAGGAATAAATTCATCGTGACACTGCGAGGATCAATATTCAGGAATCAATTCACCATAATACAGCGAGGATCAACATTCAGGAATCAATTCCTCGTGACACAGCGAGGATCAACATTCAGGAATCAATTCACCGTAATACAGCAAGGATCAATATTCAGGAATCAATTCACGGTGACATTGCGAGGATCAATATTCAGGAATCAATTCACTGTGACACAGCGAGGATCAATATTCAGGAATCACTTCACCGTGACACAGCGAGGTTCAATATTCAGGAATCAATTCACTGTGACACAGCGAGGATCAATATTCAGGAATCAATTCACTGTGACACCGCGAGGATCAATATTCAGGAATCAATTCACAGTGACATAGCGAAGATCAATGTTCAGGAACCAATTCACCGTGACACAGAGAGGATCAATATTCAGGAATCAATTCACTGTGACACAGCGAGGATCAATATTCAGGAATCAGTTCACCGTGACACAGCAAGGATCAATATTCAGGAATCAATTCACCGTGACACAGTGAGGACCAATATTCAGGAATCAATTCACTGTGACACAGAGAGGATCAATATTCAGGAATCAATTCACTGTAACACAGCGAGGATCAATATTCAGGAATCAATTCACTGTGACACAGCGAGGATCAATATTCAGGAATCACTTCACCGTGACACAGCGAGGTTCAATATTCAGGAATCAATTCACTGTGACACAGAGAGGATCAATATTCAGGAATCAATTCACTGTAACACAGCGAGGATCAATATTCAGGAATCAATTCACTGTGACACAGCGAGGATCAATATTCAGGAATCACTTCACCGTGACACAGCGAGGTTCAATATTCAGGAATCAATTCACTGTGACACAGAGAGGATCAATATTCAGGAATCAATTCACTGTAACACAGCGAGGATCAATATTCAGGAATCAATTCGCCGTGACACAGCGAGGATCAATATTCAGGAATCGATTCACCGTGACACAGCGAGGATCAATATTCAGGAATAAATTCAACCTGACACAACGAGGATCAATATTCAGGAATCAATTCACCGTGACGCAGCGAGGATCAATATTCAGGAATCAATGCACTGTGACACCGCGAGGATCAATATTCAGGAATGAATTCACTGTGACACAGCGAGGATCAATATTCAGGAATCAATTCACCGTGACACAGCGAGGATCAATATTCAGGAATAAATTCACCGTAAACAGTGAGGATCAATATTCAGGAATAAATTCACCGAAACACAGCGAGGATCAATATTCAGGAATCAATTCACTGTGACACAGCGAGGATCAATATTCAGGAATCAATTCACCGTGACACCGCGAGGATCAATATTCAGGAATGAATTCACTGTGACACAGCGAGGATCAATATTCAGGAATTAATTCACCGTGACACAGCGAGGATCAATATTCAGGAAAAAATTCACCGAAACACAGCGAGGTTCAATATTCAGGAATCAATTCACTGTGACATAGTGAGGATCAATATTCAGGAATCATTTCACCGTGACGCAGCGAGGATCAATATTCAGGAACCAATTCACCGTAAACAGTGAGGATCAATATTCAGGAATAAATTCACCGAAACACAGCGAGGATCAATATTCAGGATTCAATTCACTGTGACACAGCGAGGATCAACCTTTAGGAATAAATTCATCGTGACACTGCGAGGATCAATATTCAGGAATCAATTCACCATAATACAGCGAGGATCAACATTCAGGAATCAATTCCTCGTGACACAGCGAGGATCAATATTCAGGAATCAATTCACCGTAATACAGCGAGAATCAATATTCAGGAATCAATTCACGGTGACATTGCGAGGATTAATATTCAGGAATCAATTCACTGTGACACAGCGAGGATCAATATTCAGGAATCAATTCACCGTGACACAGCGAGGATCAATATTCAGGAATCAATTCACTGTGACACCGCGAGGATCAATATTCAGGAATCAATTCACAGTGACATAGCGAAGATCAATGTTCAGGAACCAATTCACCGTGACACAGAGAGGATCAATATTCAGGAATCAATTCACTGTGACACAGTGAGGATCAATATTCAGGAATCAATTCACTGTGACACAGAGAGGATCAATATTCAGGAATCAATTCACTGTAACACAGCGAGGATCAATATTCAGGAATCAATTCACAGTGACACAGCGAGGATCAATATTCAGGAATCAATTCGCCGTGACACAGCGAGGATCAATATTCAGGAATCGATTCACCGTGACACAGCGAGGATCAATATTCAGGAATCAATTCAACCTGACACAGCGAGGATCAATATTCAGGAATAAATTCAACCTGACACAACGAGGATCAATATTCAGGAATCAATTCAACGTGACACAGCGAGGATCAATATTCAGGAATCAATTCACCGTGACACAGCGAGTATCAATATTCAGGAATCAATTTATCGTGACATCGCGAGGATCAATATTCAGGAATCAATTCACCGTGACACAGCGAGGATCAATATTCAGGAATCAATTCACCGTGACAAAGCGAGGATCAATATTCAGGAATCAATTCAACCTGACACAGCGAGGATCAATATTCAGGAATCAATTCACCGTGACGCAGCGAGGATCAATATTCAGGAATCAATTCACTGTGACACCGCGAGGATCAATATTCAGGAATGAATTCACTGTGACACAGCGAGGATCAATATTCAGGACTCAATTCACCGTGACACAGCGAGGATCAATATTCAGGAATCAAATCACTGTGACACAGCGAGGATCAATACTCAGGATTCAATTCACTGTGACACAGCGAGGATCAATACTCAGGATTCAATTCACTGTGACACAGCGAGGATCAACCTTTAGGAATAAATTCATCGTGACACTGCGAGGATCAATATTCAGGAATCAATTCACCATAATACACCGAGGATCAACATTCAGGAATCAATTCCTCGTGACACAGCGAGGATCAACATTCAGGAATCAATTCACCGTAATACAGCGAGGATCAATATTCAGGAATCAATTCACGGTGACATTGCGAGGATCAATATTCAGGAATCAATTCACTGTGACACAGCGAGGATCAATATTCAGGAATCAATTCACCGTGACACAGCGAGGATCAATATTCAGGAATCAATTCACTGTGACACCGCGAGGATCAATATTCAGGAATCAATTCACAGTGACATAGCGAAGATCAATGTTCAGGAACCAATTCACCGTGACACAGAGAGGATCAATATTCAGGAATCAATTCACTGTGACACAGCGAGGATCAATATTCAGGAATCAGTTCACCGTGACACAGCAAGGATCAATATTCAGGAATCAATTCACCGTGACACAGTGAGGACCAATATTCAGGAATCAATTCACTGTGACACAGAGAGGATCAATATTCAGGAATCAATTCACTGTAACACAGCGAGGATCAATATTCAGGAATCAATTCACTGTGACACAGCGAGGATCAATATTCAGGAATCACTTCACCGTGACACAGCGAGGTTCAATATTCAGGAATCAATTCACTGTGACACAGAGAGGATCAATATTCAGGAATCAATTCACTGTAACACAGCGAGGATCAATATTCAGGAATCAATTCACTGTGACACAGCGAGGATCAATATTCAGGAATCACTTCACCGTGACACAGCGAGGTTCAATATTCAGGAATCAATTCACTGTGACACAGAGAGGATCAATATTCAGGAATCAATTCACTGTAACACAGCGAGGATCAATATTCAGGAATCAATTCGCCGTGACACAGCGAGGATCAATATTCAGGAATCGATTCACCGTGACACAGCGAGGATCAATATTCAGGAATCAATTCAACCTGACACAGCGAGGATCAATATTCAGGAATAAATTCAACCTGACACAACGAGGATCAATATTCAGGAATCAATTCAACGTGACACAGCGAGGATCAATATTCAGGAATCAATTCACTGTGACACAGCGAGTATCAATATTCAGGAATCAATTTATCGTGACATCGCAAGGATCAATATTCAGGAATCAATTCACCGTGACGCAGCGAGGATCAATATTCAGGAATCAATGCACTGTGACACCGCGAGGATCAATATTCAGGAATGAATTCACTGTGACACAGCGAGGATCAATATTCAGGAATCAATTCACCGTGACACAGCGAGGATCAATATTCAGGAATAAATTCACCGTAAACAGTGAGGATCAATATTCAGGAATAAATTCACCGAAACACAGCGAGGATCAATATTCAGGAATCAATTCACTGTGACACAGCGAGGATCACTATTCAGGAACCAATTCACTGTAAACAGTGAGGATCAATATTCAGGAATCAATTCACCGTGACACAGCGAGGATCAATATTTTCAGAATCAATTCACTGTCACATCGTGAGGATCAATATTCAGGAATCAATTCACCGTGACACAGCGAGGATCAATGTTCAGGAATTAATTCACCGTGACACAGCGAGGATCAATGTTCAGGAATTAATTCACCGTGACACAGCGAGGATCAATATTCAGGAACCAATTCACCGTGACACAGCGAGGATCAATGTTCAGGAATTAATTCACCGTGACACAGCGAGGATCAATATTCAGGAACCAATTCACCGTGACACAGCGAGGATCAATATTCAGGAATCAATTCACCGTGACACAGCGAGGATCAATATTTTCAGAATCAATTCACTGTCACATCGTGAGGATCAATATTCAGGAATCAATTCACCGTGACACAGCGAGGATCAATGTTCAGGAATTAATTCACCGTGACACAGCGAGGATCAATATTCAGGAACCAATTCTCCGTGACACAGCGAGGATCAATATTCAGGAATCAATTCACCGTAACACAGCGAGGATCAACCTTCAGGAATAAATTCACCGTGACACAGCGAGGATCACTATTCAGGAACCTATTCACCGTGACACAGCGAAGACCAATATTCAGGAATCAATTCACCGTGACACAGCAAGGATCAAAATTCAGGAAGCAATTCACCGTGACACAGCGAGGATCAATATTCAGGAATCAATTCACTGTGACACCGTGAGGATCAATATTCAGGAATCAATTCACCGTGACACGGCGAAGATCAATATTCAGGAATCAATTCACCGTGACACAGCGAGGATCAATATTCAGGAACCAATTCCTCGTGACACAGTGAGGATCAATATTCAGGAATCAATTCACAGTGACACAGAGAGGATCAATATTCAGGAATCAATTCACTGTGACACAGCGAGGATCAATATTCAGGAATCAATTCACCGTGACACAGCGAGGATCAATATTCAGGAATCAATTCACCGTGACACCGCGAGGATCAATATTCAGGAATCAATTCACAGTGACATAGCGAAGATCAATGTTCAGGAAACAATTCACCGTGACACAGAGGGATCAATATTCAGGAATCAATTCACTGTGACACAGTGAGGATCAATATTCAGTAATCAATTCACCGTGACACAGCGAGGATCAATATTCAGGAATCAATTCACAGTGACACAGCGAGGATCAATATTCAGGAATCAATTCACCGTGACACAGCGAGGATCAATATTCGGGAATCGATTCACCGTGACACAGCGAGGATCAATATTCAGGAATCAATTCACCGTGACACAGCAAGGATCAATATTCAGGAATCAATTCAACCTGACACAGCGAGGATCGATATTCAGGAATCAATTCAACCTGACACAACGAGGATCAATATTCAGGAATCAATTCAACGTGACACAGCGAGGATCAATATTCAGGAATCAATTCATGTGAGAGAGCGAGGATCAGTATTCAGGAATCAATTTATCGTGACATCGCGAGGATCAATATTCAGCAATCAATTCACCGTGACGCAGAGAGGATCAATATTCAGGAATCAATTCACTGTGACACCGCGAGGATCAATATTCAGGAATGAATTCACTGTGACACAGCGAGGATCAATATTCAGGACTCAATTCACTGTGACACAGCGAGGATCAATACTCAGGATTCAATTCACTGTGACACAGCGAGGATCAATACTCAGGATTCAATTCACCATAATACAGCGAGGATCAACATTCAGGAATCAATTCCTCGTGACACAGCGAGGATCAATATTCAGGAATCAATTCACCGTAATACAGCGAGGATCAATATTCAGGAATCAATTCCTCGTGACACAGCGAGGATCAATATTCAGGAATCAATTCACCGTAATACAGCGAGGATCAATATTCAGGAATCAATTCACCGTGACACAGCGAGGATCAATATTCAGGAATCAATTCACCGTGACACAGCGAGGATCAATATTCAGGAATCAATTCACTGTGACACCGCGAGGATCAATATTCAGGAATCAATTCACAGTGACATAGCGAAGATCAATGTTCAGGAACCAATTCACCGTGACACAGCGAGGATCAATATTCAGGAATCAATTCACCGTGACACAGCGAGGATCAATATTCAGGAATCAATTCACAGTGACACAGCGAGGATCAATATTCAGGAATCAATTCACCGTGACACAGCGAGGATCAATATTCAGGAATCGATTCACCGTGACACAGCGAGGATCAATATTCAGGAATCAATTCACCGTGACACAGCAAGGATCAATATTCAGGAATCAATTCAACCTGACACAGCGAGGATCGATATTCAGGAATCAATTCAACCTGACACAACGAGGATCAATATTCAGGAATCAATTCATGTGAGAGAGCGAGGATCAGTATTCAGGAATCAATTTATCGTGACATCGCGAGGATCAATATTCAGCAATCAATTCACCGTGACGCAGCGAGGATCAATATTCAGGAATCAATTCACTGTGACACCGCGAGGATCAATATTCAGGAATGAATTCACTGTGACACAGCGAGGATCAATATTCAGGACTCAATTCACCGTGACACAGCGAGGATCAATATTCAGGAATCAATTCACTGTGACACAGCGAGGATCAATACTCAGGATTCAATTCACTGTGACACAGCGAGGATCAATACTCAGGATTCAATTCACTGTGACACAGCGAGGATCAACCTTTAGGAATAAATTCATCGTGACACTGCGAGGATCAATATTCAGGAATCAATTCACCATAATACAGCGAGGATCAACATTCAGGAATCAATTCCTCGTGACACAGCGAGGATCAACATTCAGGAATCAATTCACCGTAATACAGCGAGGATCAATATTCAGGAATCAATTCACGGTGACATTGCGAGGATCAATATTCAGGAATCAATTCACTGTGACACAGCGAGGATCAATATTCAGGAATCAATTCACCGTGACACAGCGAGGATCAATATTCAGGAATCAATTCACTGTGACACCGCGAGGATCAATATTCAGGAATCAATTCACAGTGACATAGCGAAGATCAATGTTCAGGAACCAATTCACCGTGACACAGAGAGGATCAATATTCAGGAATCAATTCACTGTGACACAGCGAGGATCAATATTCAGGAATCAGTTCACCGTGACACAGCAAGGATCAATATTCAGGAATCAATTCACCGTGACACAGTGAGGACCAATATTCAGGAATCAATTCACTGTGACACAGAGAGGATCAATATTCAGGAATCAATTCACTGTAACACAGCGAGGATCAATATTCAGGAATCAATTCACTGTGACACAGCGAGGATCAATATTCAGGAATCACTTCACCGTGACACAGCGAGGTTCAATATTCAGGAATCAATTCACTGTGACACAGAGAGGATCAATATTCAGGAATCAATTCACTGTAACACAGCGAGGATCAATATTCAGGAATCAATTCACTGTGACACAGCGAGGATCAATATTCAGGAATCACTTCACCGTGACACAGCGAGGTTCAATATTCAGGAATCAATTCACTGTGACACAGAGAGGATCAATATTCAGGAATCAATTCACTGTAACACAGCGAGGATCAATATTCAGGAATCAATTCGCCGTGACACAGCGAGGATCAATATTCAGGAATCGATTCACCGTGACACAGCGAGGATCAATATTCAGGAATCAATTCAACCTGACACAGCGAGGATCAATATTCAGGAATAAATTCAACCTGACACAACGAGGATCAATATTCAGGAATCAATTCAACGTGACACAGCGAGGATCAATATTCAGGAATCAATTCACTGTGACACAGCGAGTATCAATATTCAGGAATCAATTTATCGTGACATCGCAAGGATCAATATTCAGGAATCAATTCACCGTGACGCAGCGAGGATCAATATTCAGGAATCAATGCACTGTGACACCGCGAGGATCAATATTCAGGAATGAATTCACTGTGACACAGCGAGGATCAATATTCAGGAATCAATTCACTGTGACACAGCGAGGATCAATATTCAGGAATAAATTCACCGAAACACAGCGAGGTTCAATATTCAGGAATCAATTCACTGTGACATAGTGAGGATCAATATTCAGGAATCATTTCACCGTGACACAGCGAGGATCAATATTCAGGAACCAATTCACCGTAAACAGTGAGGATCAATATTCAGGAATAAATTCACCGAAACACAGCGAGGATCAATATTCAGGAATCAATTCACTGTGACACAGCGAGGATCAATATTCAGGAATCAATTCACCGTGACACCGCGAGGATCAATATTCAGGAATGAATTCACTGTGACACAGCGAGGATCAATATTCAGGAATCAATTCACCGTGACACAGCGAGGATCAATATTCAGGAATAAATTCACCGAAACACAGCCATGTTCAATATTCAGGAATCAATTCACTGTGACATAGTGAGGATCAATATTCAGGAATCATTTCACCGTGACGCAGCGAGGATCAATATTCAGGAACCAATTCACCGTAAACAGTGAGGATCAATATTCAGGAATAAATTCACCGAAACACAGCGAGGATCAATATTCAGGATTCAATTCACTGTGACACAGCGAGGATCAACCTTTAGGAATAAATTCATCGTGACACTGCGAGGATCAATATTCAGGAATCAATTCACCATAATACAGTGAGGATCAACATTCAGGAATCAATTCCTCGTGACACAGCGAGGATCAATATTCAGGAATCAATTCACCGTGACACAGAGAGGATCAATATTCAGGAATCAATTCACTGTGACACAGCGAGGATCAATATTCAGGAATCAGTTCACCGTGACACAGCAAGGATCAATATTCAGGAATCAATTCACCGTGACACAGTGAGGACCAATATTCAGGAATCAATTCACTGTGACACAGAGAGGATCAATATTCAGGAATCAATTCACTGTAACACAGCGAGGATCAATATTCAGGAATCAATTCACTGTGACACAGCGAGGATCAATATTCAGGAATCACTTCACCGTGACACAGCGAGGTTCAATATTCAGGAATCAATTCACTGTGACACAGAGAGGATCAATATTCAGGAATCAATTCACTGTAACACAGCGAGGATCAATATTCAGGAATCAATTCACTGTGACACAGCGAGGATCAATATTCAGGAATCACTTCACCGTGACACAGCGAGGTTCAATATTCAGGAATCAATTCACTGTGACACAGAGAGGATCAATATTCAGGAATCAATTCACTGTAACACAGCGAGGATCAATATTCAGGAATCAATTCGCCGTGACACAGCGAGGATCAATATTCAGGAATCGATTCACCGTGACACAGCGAGGATCAATATTCAGGAATCAATTCAACCTGACACAGCGAGGATCAATATTCAGGAATAAATTCAACCTGACACAACGAGGATCAATATTCAGGAATCAATTCAACGTGACACAGCGAGGATCAATATTCAGGAATCAATTCACTGTGACACAGCGAGTATCAATATTCAGGAATCAATTTATCGTGACATCGCAAGGATCAATATTCAGGAATCAATTCACCGTGACGCAGCGAGGATCAATATTCAGGAATCAATGCACTGTGACACCGCGAGGATCAATATTCAGGAATGAATTCACTGTGACACAGCGAGGATCAATATTCAGGAATCAATTCACCGTGACACAGCGAGGATCAATATTCAGGAATAAATTCACCGAAACACAGCGAGGTTCAATATTCAGGAATCAATTCACTGTGACATAGTGAGGATCAATATTCAGGAATCATTTCACCGTGACACAGCGAGGATCAATATTCAGGAACCAATTCACCGTAAACAGTGAGGATCAATATTCAGGAATAAATTCACCGAAACACAGCGAGGATCAATATTCAGGAATCAATTCACTGTGACACAGCGAGGATCAATATTCAGGAATCAATTCACCGTGACACCGCGAGGATCAATATTCAGGAATGAATTCACTGTGACACAGCGAGGATCAATATTCAGGAATCAATTCACCGTGACACAGCGAGGATCAATATTCAGGAATAAATTCACCGAAACACAGCCATGTTCAATATTCAGGAATCAATTCACTGTGACATAGTGAGGATCAATATTCAGGAATCATTTCACCGTGACGCAGCGAGGATCAATATTCAGGAACCAATTCACCGTAAACAGTGAGGATCAATATTCAGGAATAAATTCACCGAAACACAGCGAGGATCAATATTCAGGATTCAATTCACTGTGACACAGCGAGGATCAACCTTTAGGAATAAATTCATCGTGACACTGCGAGGATCAATATTCAGGAATCAATTCACCATAATACAGTGAGGATCAACATTCAGGAATCAATTCCTCGTGACACAGCGAGGATCAATATTCAGGAATCAATTCACCGTAATACAGCGAGAATCAATATTCAGGAATCAATTCACGGTGACATTGCGAGGATTAATATTCAGGAATCAATTCACTGTGACACAGCGAGGATCAATATTCAGGAATCAATTCACCGTGACACAGCGAGGATCAATATTCAGGAATCAATTCACTGTGACACCGCGAGGATCAATATTCAGGAATCAATTCACAGTGACATAGCGAAGATCAATGTTCAGGAACCAATTCACCGTGACACAGAGAGGATCAATATTCAGGAATCAATTCACTGTGACACAGTGAGGACCAATATTCAGGAATCAATTCACTGTGACACAGAGAGGATCAATATTCAGGAATCAATTCACTGTAACACAGCGAGGATCAATATTCAGGAATCAATTCACAGTGACACAGCGAGGATCAATATTCAGGAATCAATTCGCCGTGACACAGCGAGGATCAATATTCAGGAATCGATTCACCGTGACACAGCGAGGATCAATATTCAGGAATCAATTCAACCTGACACAGGGATGATCAATATTCAGGAATAAATTCAACCTGACACAACGAGGATCAATATTCAGGAATCAATTCACCGTAATACAGCGAGGATCAATATTCAGGAATCAATTCACCGTGACACAGCGAGTATCAATATTCAGGAATCAATTTATCGTGACATCGCGAGGATCAATATTCAGGAATCAATTCACCGTGATACAGCGAGGATCAATATTCAGGAATCAATTCACTGTGACACCGCGAGGATCAATATTCAGGAATCAATTCACAGTGACATAGCGAAGATCAATGTTCAGGAACCAATTCACCGTGACACAGCGAGGATCAATATTCAGGAATCAATTCACCGTGACACAGCGAGGATCAATATTCAGGAATCAATTCACAGTGACACAGCGAGGATCAATATTCAGGAATCAATTCACCGTGACACAGCGAGGATCAATATTCAGGAATCGATTCACCGTGACACAGCGAGGATCAATATTCAGGAATCAATTCACCGTGACACAGCAAGGATCAATATTCAGGAATCAATTCAACCTGACACAGCGAGGATCGATATTCAGGAATCAATTCAACCTGACACAACGAGGATCAATATTCAGGAATCAATTCAACGTGACACAGCGAGGATCAATATTCAGGAATCAATTCATGTGAGAGAGCGAGGATCAGTATTCAGGAATCAATTTATCGTGACATCGCGAGGATCAATATTCAGCAATCAATTCACCGTGACGCAGCGAGGATCAATATTCAGGAATCAATTCACTGTGACACCGCGAGGATCAATATTCAGGAATGAATTCACTGTGACACAGCGAGGATCAATATTCAGGACTCAATTCACCGTGACACAGCGAGGATCAATATTCAGGAATCAATTCACTGTGACACAGCGAGGATCAATACTCAGGATTCAATTCACTGTGACACAGCGAGGATCAATACTCAGGATTCAATTCACTGTGACACAGCGAGGATCAACCTTTAGGAATAAATTCATCGTGACACTGCGAGGATCAATATTCAGGAATCAATTCACCATAATACAGCGAGGATCAACATTCAGGAATCAATTCCTCGTGACACAGCGAGGATCAATATTCAGGAATCAATTCACCGTAATACAGCGAGAATCAATATTCAGGAATCAATTCACGGTGACATTGCGAGGATTAATATTCAGGAATCAATTCACTGTGACACAGCGAGGATCAATATTCAGGAATCAATTCACCGTGACACAGCGAGGATCAATATTCAGGAATCAATTCACTGTGACACCGCGAGGATCAATATTCAGGAATCAATTCACAGTGACATAGCGAAGATCAATGTTCAGGAACCAATTCACCGTGACACAGAGAGGATCAATATTCAGGAATCAATTCACTGTGACACAGTGAGGACCAATATTCAGGAATCAATTCACTGTGACACAGAGAGGATCAATATTCAGGAATCAATTCACTGTAACACAGCGAGGATCAATATTCAGGAATCAATTCACAGTGACACAGCGAGGATCAATATTCAGGAATCAATTCGCCGTGACACAGCGAGGATCAATATTCAGGAATCGATTCACCGTGACACAGCGAGGATCAATATTCAGGAATCAATTCAACCTGACACAGCGAGGATCAATATTCAGGAATAAATTCAACCTGACACAACGAGGATCAATATTCAGGAATCAATTCAACGTGACACAGCGAGGATCAATATTCAGGAATCAATTCACCGTGACACAGCGAGTATCAATATTCAGGAATCAATTTATCGTGACATCGCGAGGATCAATATTCAGGAATCAATTCACCGTGATACAGCGAGGATCAATATTCAGGAATCAATTCACTGTGACACCGCGAGGATCAATATTCAGGAATCAATTCACAGTGACATAGCGAAGATCAATGTTCAGGAACTAATTCACCGTGACACAGCGAGGATCAATATTCAGGAATCAATTCACCGTGACACAGCGAGGATCAATATTCAGGAATCAATTCACAGTGACACAGCGAGGATCAATATTCAGGAATCAATTCACCGTGACACAGCGAGGATCAATATTCAGGAATCGATTCACCGTGACACAGCGAGGATCAATATTCAGGAATCAATTCACCGTGACACAGCAAGGATCAATATTCAGGAATCAATTCAACCTGACACAGCGAGGATCGATATTCAGGAATCAATTCAACCTGACACAACGAGGATCAATATTCAGGAATCAATTCAACGTGACACAGCGAGGATCAATATTCAGGAATCAATTCATGTGAGAGAGCGAGGATCAGTATTCAGGAATCAATTTATCGTGACATCGCGAGGATCAATATTCAGCAATCAATTCACCGTGACGCAGCGAGGATCAATATTCAGGAATCAATTCACTGTGACACCGCGAGGATCAATATTCAGGAATGAATTCACTGTGACACAGCGAGGATCAATATTCAGGACTCAATTCACCGTGACACAGCGAGGATCAATATTCAGGAATCAATTCACTGTGACACAGCGAGGATCAATACTCAGGATTCAATTCACTGTGACACAGCGAGGATCAATACTCAGGATTCAATTCACTGTGACACAGCGAGGATCAACCTTTAGGAATAAATTCATCGTGACACTGCGAGGATCAATATTCAGGAATCAATTCACCATAATACAGCGAGGATCAACATTCAGGAATCAATTCCTCGTGACACAGCGAGGATCAACATTCAGGAATCAATTCACCGTAATACAGCGAGGATCAATATTCAGGAATCAATTCACGGTGACATTGCGAGGATCAATATTCAGGAATCAATTCACTGTGACACAGCGAGGATCAATATTCAGGAATCAATTCACCGTGACACAGCGAGGATCAATATTCAGGAATCAATTCACTGTGACACCGCGAGGATCAATATTCAGGAATCAATTCACAGTGACATAGCGAAGATCAATGTTCAGGAACCAATTCACCGTGACACAGAGAGGATCAATATTCAGGAATCAATTCACTGTGACACAGCGAGGATCAATATTCAGGAATCAATTCACCGTGACACAGCAAGGATCAATATTCAGGAATCAATTCACCGTGACACAGTGAGGACCAATATTCAGGAATCAATTCACTGTGACACAGAGAGGATCAATATTCAGGAATCAATTCACTGTAACACAGCGAGGATCAATATTCAGGAATCAATTCACTGTGACACAGCGAGGATCAATATTCAGGAATCACTTCACCGTGACACAGCGAGGTTCAATATTCAGGAATCAATTCACTGTGACACAGAGAGGATCAATATTCAGGAATCAATTCACTGTAACACAGCGAGGATCAATATTCAGGAATCAATTCACTGTGACACAGCGAGAATCAATATTCAGGAATCACTTCACCGTGACACAGCGAGGTTCAATATTCAGGAATCAATTCACTGTGACACAGAGAGGATCAATATTCAGGAATCAATTCACTGTAACACTGCGAGGATCAATATTCAGGAATCAATTCGCCGTGACACAGCGAGGATCAATATTCAGGAATCGATTCACCGTGACACAGCGAGGATCAATATTCAGGAATCGATTCACCGTGACACAGCGAGGATCAATATTCAGGAATCAATTCAACCTGACACAGCGAGGATCAATATTCAGGAATAAATTCAACCTGACACAACGAGGATCAATATTCAGGAATCAATTCAACGTGACACAGCGAGGATCAATATTCAGGAATCAATTCACTGTGACACAGCGAGTATCAATATTCAGGACTCAATTCACCGTGACACAGCGAGGATCAATATTCAGGACTCAATTCACCGTGACACAGCGAGGATCAATATTCAGGAATCAATTCACTGTGACACAGCGAGGATCAATACTCAGGATTCAATTCACTGTGACACAGCGAGGATCAATACTCAGGATTCAATTCACTGTGACACAGCGAGGATCAACCTTTAGGAATAAATTCATCGTGACACTGCGAGGATCAATATTCAGGAATCAATTCACCATAATACAGCGAGGATCAACATTCAGGAATCAATTCCTCGTGACACAGCGAGGATCAACATTCAGGAATCAATTCACCGTAATACAGCGAGGATCAATATTCAGGAATCAATTCACGGTGACATTGCGAGGATCAATATTCAGGAATCAATTCACTGTGACACAGCGAGGATCAATATTCAGGAATCAATTCACCGTGACACAGCGAGGATCAATATTCAGGAATCAATTCACTGTGACACCGCGAGGATCAATATTCAGGAATCAATTCACAGTGACATAGCGAAGATCAATGTTCAGGAACCAATTCACCGTGACACAGAGAGGATCAATATTCAGGAATCAATTCACTATGACACAGCGAGGATCAATATTCAGGAATCAGTTCACCGTGACACAGCAAGGATCAATATTCAGGAATCAATTCACCGTGACACAGTGAGGACCAATATTCAGGAATCAATTCACTGTGACACAGAGAGGATCAATATTCAGGAATCAATTCACTGTAACACAGCGAGGATCAATATTCAGGAATCACTTCACCGTGACACAGCGAGGTTCAATATTCAGGAATCAATTCACTGTGACACAGAGAGGATCAATATTCAGGAATCAATTCACTGTAACACAGCGAGGATCAATATTCAGGAATCAATTCACTGTGACACAGCGAGGATCAATATTCAGGAATCACTTCACCGTGACACAGCGAGGTTCAATATTCAGGAATCAATTCACTGTGACACAGAGAGGATCAATATTCAGGAATCAATTCACTGTAACACAGCGAGGATCAATATTCAGGAATCAATTCGCCGTGACACAGCGAGGATCAATATTCAGGAATCGATTCACCGTGACACAGCGAGGATCAATATTCAGGAATCAATTCAACCTGACACAGCGAGGATCAATATTCAGGAATAAATTCAACCTGACACAACGAGGATCAATATTCAGGAATCAATTCAACGTGACACAGCGAGGATCAATATTCAGGAATCAATTCACTGTGACACAGCGAGTATCAATATTCAGGAATCAATTTATCGTGACATCGCAAGGATCAATATTCAGGAATCAATTCACCGTGACGCAGCGAGGATCAATATTCAGGAATCAATGCACTGTGACACCGCGAGGATCAATATTCAGGAATGAATTCACTGTGACACAGCGAGGATCAATATTCAGGAATCAATTCACCGTGACACAGCGAGGATCAATATTCAGGAATAAATTCACCGAAACACAGCGAGGTTCAATATTCAGGAATCAATTCACTGTGACATAGTGAGGATCAATATTCAGGAATCATTTCACCGTGACACAGCGAGGATCAATATTCAGGAACCAATTCACCGTAAACAGTGAGGATCAATATTCAGGAATAAATTCACCGAAACACAGCGAGGATCAATATTCAGGAATCAATTCACTGTGACACAGCGAGGATCAATATTCAGGAATCAATTCACCGTGACACCGCGAGGATCAATATTCAGGAATGAATTCACTGTGACACAGCGAGGATCAATATTCA
Source organism: Chiloscyllium punctatum (assembly GCF_047496795.1). NCBI lineage: Eukaryota > Metazoa > Chordata > Chondrichthyes > Orectolobiformes > Hemiscylliidae > Chiloscyllium > Chiloscyllium punctatum. Next base: position 4,867,877 of record NC_092766.1, read on the forward strand.
GGAATCAATTCACCGTGACACAGCGAGGATCAATATTCAGGAATAAATTCACCGAAACACAGCGAGGTTCAATATTCAGGAATCAATTCACTGTGACATAGTGAGGATCAATATTCAGGAATCATTTCACTGTGACGCAGCGAGGATCAATATTCAGGAACCAATTCACCGTAAACAGTGAGGATCAATATTCAGGAATAAATTCACCGAAACACAGCGAGGATCAATATTCAGGATTCAATTCACTGTGACACAGCGAGGATCAACCTTTAGGAATAAATTCATCGTGACACTGCGAGGATCAATATTCAGGAATCAATTCACCATAATACAGCGAGGATCAACATTCAGGAATCAATTCCTCGTGACACAGCGAGGATCAATATTCAGGAATCAATTCACCGTAATACAGCGAGAATCAATATTCAGGAATCAATTCACGGTGACATTGCGAGGATTAATATTCAGGAATCAATTCACTGTGCCACAGCGAGAATCAATATTCAGGAATCAATTCACTGTGACACCGCGAGGATCAATATTCAGGAATCAATTCACAGTGACATAGCGAAGATCAATGTTCAGGAACCAATTCACCGTGACACAGAGAGGATCAATATTCAGGAATCAATTCACTGTGACACAGTGAGGACCAATATTCAGGAATCAATTCACTGTGACACAGAGAGGATCAATATTCAGGAATCAATTCACTGTAACACAGCGAGGATCAATATTCAGGAATCAATTCACAGTGACACAGCGAGGATCAATATTCAGGAATCAATTCGCCGTGACACAGCGAGGATCAATATTCAGGAATCACTTCACCGTGACACAGCGAGGATCAATATTCAGGAATCAATTCAACCTGACACAGGGACGATCAATATTCAGGAATAAATTCAACCTGACACAACGAGGATCAATATTCAGGAATCAATTCAACGTGACACAGCGAGGATCAATATTCAGGAATCAATTCACCGTGACACAGCGAGTATCAATATTCAGGAATCAATTTATCGTGACATCGCGAGGATCAATATTCAGGAATCAATTCACCGTGATACAGCGAGGATCAATATTCAGGAATCAATTCACTGTGACACCGCGAGGATCAATATTCAGGAATCAATTCACAGTGACATAGCGAAGATCAATGTTCAGGAACCAATTCACCGTGACACAGCGAGGATCAATATTCAGGAATCAATTCACCGTGACACAGCGAGGATCAATATTCAGGAATCAATTCACAGTGACACAGCGAGGATCAATATTCAGGAATCAATTCACCGTGACACAGCGAGGATCAATATTCAGGAATCGATTCACCGTGACACAGCGAGGATCAATATTCAGGAATCAATTCACCGTGACACAGCAAGGATCAATATTCAGGAATCAATTCAACCTGACACAGCGAGGATCGATATTCAGGAATCAATTCAACCTGACACAACGAGGATCAATATTCAGGAATCAATTCAACGTGACACAGCGAGGATCAATATTCAGGAATCAATTCATGTGAGAGAGCGAGGATCAGTATTCAGGAATCAATTTATCGTGACATCGCGAGGATCAATATTCAGCAATCAATTCACCGTGACGCAGCGAGGATCAATATTCAGGAATCAATTCACTGTGACACCGCGAGGATCAATATTCAGGAATGAATTCACTGTGACACAGCGAGGATCAATATTCAGGACTCAATTCACCGTGACACAGCGAGGATCAATATTCAGGAATCAATTCACTGTGACACAGCGAGGATCAATACTCAGGATTCAATTCACTGTGACACAGCGAGGATCAATACTCAGGATTCAATTCACTGTGACACAGCGAGGATCAACCTTTAGGAATAAATTCATTGTGACACTGCGAGGATCAATATTCAGGAATCAATTCACCATAATACAGCGAGGATCAACATTCAGGAATCAATTCCTCGTGACACAGCGAGGATCAATATTCAGGAATCAATTCACCGTAATACAGCGAGAATCAATATTCAGGAATCAATTCACGGTGACATTGCGAGGATTAATATTCAGGAATCAATTCACTGTGACACAGCGAGGATCAATATTCAGGAATCAATTCACCGTGACACAGCGAGGATCAATATTCAGGAATCAATTCACTGTGACACCGCGAGGATCAATATTCAGGAATCAATTCACAGTGACATAGCGAAGATCAATGTTCAGGAACCAATTCACCGTGACACAGAGAGGATCAATATTCAGGAATCAATTCACTGTGACACAGTGAGGACCAATATTCAGGAATCAATTCACTGTGACACAGAGAGGATCAATATTCAGGAATCAATTCACTGTAACACAGCGAGGATCAATATTCAGGAATCAATTCACAGTGACACAGCGAGGATCAATATTCAGGAATCAATTCGCCGTGACACAGCGAGGATCAATATTCAGGAATCGATTCACCGTGACACAGCGAGGATCAATATTCAGGAATCAATTCAACCTGACACAGGGAGGATCAATATTCAGGAATAAATTCAACCTGACACAACGAGGATCAATATTCAGGAATCAATTCACCGTAATACAGCGAGGATCAATATTCAGGAATCAATTCACCGTGACACAGCGAGTATCAATATTCAGGAATCAATTTATCGTGACATCGCGAGGATCAATATTCAGGAATCAATTCACCGTGATACAGCGAGGATCAATATTCAGGAATCAATTCACTGTGACACCGCGAGGATCAATATTCAGGAATCAATTCACAGTGACATAGCGAAGATCAATGTTCAGGAACCAATTCACCGTGACACAGCGAGGATCAATATTCAGGAATCAATTCACCGTGACACAGCGAGGATCAATATTCAGGAATCAATTCACAGTGACACAGCGAGGATCAATATTCAGGAATCAATTCACCGTGACACAGCGAGGATCAATATTCAGGAATCGATTCACCGTGACACAGCGAGGATCAATATTCAGGAATCAATTCACCGTGACACAGCAAGGATCAATATTCAGGAATCAATTCAACCTGACACAGCGAGGATCGATATTCAGGAATCAATTCAACCTGACACAACGAGGATCAATATTCAGGAATCAATTCAACGTGACACAGCGAGGATCAATATTCAGGAATCAATTCATGTGAGAGAGCGAGGATCAGTATTCAGGAATCAATTTATCGTGACATCGCGAGGATCAATATTCAGCAATCAATTCACCGTGACGCAGCGAGGATCAATATTCAGGAATCAATTCACTGTGACACCGCGAGGATCAATATTCAGGAATGAATTCACTGTGACACAGCGAGGATCAATATTCAGGACTCAATTCACCGTGACACAGCGAGGATCAATATTCAGGAATCAATTCACTGTGACACAGCGAGGATCAATACTCAGGATTCAATTCACTGTGACACAGCGAGGATCAATACTCAGGATTCAATTCACTGTGACACAGCGAGGATCAACCTTTAGGAATAAATTCATCGTGACACTGCGAGGATCAATATTCAGGAATCAATTCACCATAATACAGCGAGGATCAACATTCAGGAATCAATTCCTCGTGACACAGCGAGGATCAATATTCAGGAATCAATTCACCGTAATACAGCGAGAATCAATATTCAGGAATCAATTCACGGTGACATTGCGAGGATTAATATTCAGGAATCAATTCACTGTGACACAGCGAGGATCAATATTCAGGAATCAATTCACCGTGACACAGCGAGGATCAATATTCAGGAATCAATTCACTGTGACACCGCGAGGATCAATATTCAGGAATCAATTCACAGTGACATAGCGAAGATCAATGTTCAGGAACCAATTCACCGTGACACAGAGAGGATCAATATTCAGGAATCAATTCACTGTGACACAGTGAGGACCAATATTCAGGAATCAATTCACTGTGACACAGAGAGGATCAATATTCAGGAATCAATTCACTGTAACACAGCGAGGATCAATATTCAGGAATCAATTCACAGTGACACAGCGAGGATCAATATTCAGGAATCAATTCGCCGTGACACAGCGAGGATCAATATTCAGGAATCGATTCACCGTGACACAGCGAGGATCAATATTCAGGAATCAATTCAACCTGACACAGCGAGGATCAATATTCAGGAATAAATTCAACCTGACACAACGAGGATCAATATTCAGGAATCAATTCAACGTGACACAGCGAGGATCAATATTCAGGAATCAATTCACCGTGACACAGCGAGTATCAATATTCAGGAATCAATTTATCGTGACATCGCGAGGATCAATATTCAGGAATCAATTCACCGTGATACAGCGAGGATCAATATTCAGGAATCAATTCACTGTGACACCGCGAGGATCAATATTCAGGAATCAATTCACAGTGACATAGCGAAGATCAATGTTCAGGAACCAATTCACCGTGACACAGCGAGGATCAATATTCAGGAATCAATTCACCGTGACACAGCGAGGATCAATATTCAGGAATCAATTCACAGTGACACAGCGAGGATCAATATTCAGGAATCAATTCACCGTGACACAGCGAGGATCAATATTCAGGAATCGATTCACCGTGACACAGCGAGGATCAATATTCAGGAATCAATTCACCGTGACACAGCAAGGATCAATATTCAGGAATCAATTCAACCTGACACAGCGAGGATCGATATTCAGGAATCAATTCAACCTGACACAACGAGGATCAATATTCAGGAATCAATTCAACGTGACACAGCGAGGATCAATATTCAGGAATCAATTCATGTGAGAGAGCGAGGATCAGTATTCAGGAATCAATTTATCGTGGCATCGCGAGGATCAATATTCAGCAATCAATTCACCGTGACACAGCGAGGATCAATATTCAGGAATCAATTCACTGTGACACCGCGAGGATCAATATTCAGGAATGAATTCACTGTGACACAGCGAGGATCAATATTCAGGACTCAATTCACCGTGACACAGCGAGGATCAATATTCAGGAATCAATTCACTGTGACACAGCGAGGATCAATACTCAGGATTCAATTCACTGTGACACAGCGAGGATCAATACTCAGGATTCAATTCACTGTGACACAGCGAGGATCAACCTTTAGGAATAAATTCATCGTGACACTGCGAGGATCAATATTCAGGAATCAATTCACTGTGACACCGCGAGGATCAATATTCAGGAATGAATTCACTGTGACACAGCGAGGATCAATATTCAGGACTCAATTCACCGTGACACAGCGAGGATCAATATTCAGGAATCAATTCACTGTGACACAGCGAGGATCAATACTCAGGATTCAATTCACTGTGACACAGCGAGGATCAATACTCAGGATTCAATTCACTGTGACACAGCGAGGATCAACCTTTAGGAATAAATTCATCGTGACACTGCGAGGATCAATATTCAGGAATCAATTCACCATAATACAGCGAGGATCAACATTCAGGAATCAATTCCTCGTGACACAGCGAGGATCAATATTCAGGAATCAATTCACCGTAATACAGCGAGAATCAATATTCAGGAATCAATTCACGGTGACATTGCGAGGATTAATATTCAGGAATCAATTCACTGTGACACAGCGAGGATCAATATTCAGGAATCAATTCACCGTGACACAGCGAGGATCAATATTCAGGAATCAATTCACTGTGACACCGCGAGGATCAATATTCAGGAATCAATTCACAGTGACATAGCGAAGATCAATGTTCAGGAACCAATTCACCGTGACACAGAGAGGATCAATATTCAGGAATCAATTCACTGTGACACAGTGAGGACCAATATTCAGGAATCAATTCACTGTGACACAGAGAGGATCAATATTCAGGAATCAATTCACTGTAACACAGCGAGGATCAATATTCAGGAATCAATTCACAGTGACACAGCGAGGATCAATATTCAGGAATCAATTCGCCGTGACACAGCGAGGATCAATATTCAGGAATCGATTCACCGTGACACAGCGAGGATCAATATTCAGGAATCAATTCAACCTGACACAGCGAGGATCAATATTCAGGAATAAATTCAACCTGACACAACGAGGATCAATATTCAGGAATCAATTCAACGTGACACAGCGAGGATCAATATTCAGGAATCAATTCACCGTGACACAGCGAGTATCAATATTCAGGAATCAATTTATCGTGACATCGCGAGGATCAATATTCAGGAATCAATTCACCGTGATACAGCGAGGATCAATATTCAGGAATCAATTCACTGTGACACCGCGAGGATCAATATTCAGGAATCAATTCACAGTGACATAGCGAAGATCAATGTTCAGGAACTAATTCACCGTGACACAGCGAGGATCAATATTCAGGAATCAATTCACCGTGACACAGCGAGGATCAATATTCAGGAATCAATTCACAGTGACACAGCGAGGATCAATATTCAGGAATCAATTCACCGTGACACAGCGAGGATCAATATTCAGGAATCGATTCACCGTGACACAGCGAGGATCAATATTCAGGAATCAATTCACCGTGACACAGCAAGGATCAATATTCAGGAATCAATTCAACCTGACACAGCGAGGATCGATATTCAGGAATCAATTCAACCTGACACAACGAGGATCAATATTCAGGAATCAATTCAACGTGACACAGCGAGGATCAATATTCAGGAATCAATTCATGTGAGAGAGCGAGGATCAGTATTCAGGAATCAATTTATCGTGACATCGCGAGGATCAATATTCAGCAATCAATTCACCGTGACGCAGCGAGGATCAATATTCAGGAATCAATTCACTGTGACACCGCGAGGATCAATATTCAGGAATGAATTCACTGTGACACAGCGAGGATCAATATTCAGGACTCAATTCACCGTGACACAGCGAGGATCAATATTCAGGAATCAATTCACTGTGACACAGCGAGGATCAATACTCAGGATTCAATTCACTGTGACACAGCGAGGATCAATACTCAGGATTCAATTCACTGTGACACAGCGAGGATCAACCTTTAGGAATAAATTCATCGTGACACTGCGAGGATCAATATTCAGGAATCAATTCACCATAATACAGCGAGGATCAACATTCAGGAATCAATTCCTCGTGACACAGCGAGGATCAACATTCAGGAATCAATTCACCGTAATACAGCGAGGATCAATATTCAGGAATCAATTCACGGTGACATTGCGAGGATCAATATTCAGGAATCAATTCACTGTGACACAGCGAGGATCAATATTCAGGAATCAATTCACCGTGACACAGCGAGGATCAATATTCAGGAATCAATTCACTGTGACACCGCGAGGATCAATATTCAGGAATCAATTCACAGTGACATAGCGAAGATCAATGTTCAGGAACCAATTCACCGTGACACAGAGAGGATCAATATTCAGGAATCAATTCACTGTGACACAGCGAGGATCAATATTCAGGAATCAATTCACCGTGACACAGCAAGGATCAATATTCAGGAATCAATTCACCGTGACACAGTGAGGACCAATATTCAGGAATCAATTCACTGTGACACAGAGAGGATCAATATTCAGGAATCAATTCACTGTAACACAGCGAGGATCAATATTCAGGAATCAATTCACTGTGACACAGCGAGGATCAATATTCAGGAATCACTTCACCGTGACACAGCGAGGTTCAATATTCAGGAATCAATTCACTGTGACACAGAGAGGATCAATATTCAGGAATCAATTCACTGTAACACAGCGAGGATCAATATTCAGGAATCAATTCACTGTGACACAGCGAGAATCAATATTCAGGAATCACTTCACCGTGACACAGCGAGGTTCAATATTCAGGAATCAATTCACTGTGACACAGAGAGGATCAATATTCAGGAATCAATTCACTGTAACACTGCGAGGATCAATATTCAGGAATCAATTCGCCGTGACACAGCGAGGATCAATATTCAGGAATCGATTCACCGTGACACAGCGAGGATCAATATTCAGGAATCGATTCACCGTGACACAGCGAGGATCAATATTCAGGAATCAATTCAACCTGACACAGCGAGGATCAATATTCAGGAATAAATTCAACCTGACACAACGAGGATCAATATTCAGGAATCAATTCAACGTGACACAGCGAGGATCAATATTCAGGAATCAATTCACTGTGACACAGCGAGTATCAATATTCAGGACTCAATTCACCGTGACACAGCGAGGATCAATATTCAGGACTCAATTCACCGTGACACAGCGAGGATCAATATTCAGGAATCAATTCACTGTGACACAGCGAGGATCAATACTCAGGATTCAATTCACTGTGACACAGCGAGGATCAATACTCAGGATTCAATTCACTGTGACACAGCGAGGATCAACCTTTAGGAATAAATTCATCGTGACACTGCGAGGATCAATATTCAGGAATCAATTCACCATAATACAGCGAGGATCAACATTCAGGAATCAATTCCTCGTGACACAGCGAGGATCAACATTCAGGAATCAATTCACCGTAATACAGCGAGGATCAATATTCAGGAATCAATTCACGGTGACATTGCGAGGATCAATATTCAGGAATCAATTCACTGTGACACAGCGAGGATCAATATTCAGGAATCAATTCACCGTGACACAGCGAGGATCAATATTCAGGAATCAATTCACTGTGACACCGCGAGGATCAATATTCAGGAATCAATTCACAGTGACATAGCGAAGATCAATGTTCAGGAACCAATTCACCGTGACACAGAGAGGATCAATATTCAGGAATCAATTCACTATGACACAGCGAGGATCAATATTCAGGAATCAGTTCACCGTGACACAGCAAGGATCAATATTCAGGAATCAATTCACCGTGACACAGTGAGGACCAATATTCAGGAATCAATTCACTGTGACACAGAGAGGATCAATATTCAGGAATCAATTCACTGTAACACAGCGAGGATCAATATTCAGGAATCACTTCACCGTGACACAGCGAGGTTCAATATTCAGGAATCAATTCACTGTGACACAGAGAGGATCAATATTCAGGAATCAATTCACTGTAACACAGCGAGGATCAATATTCAGGAATCAATTCACTGTGACACAGCGAGGATCAATATTCAGGAATCACTTCACCGTGACACAGCGAGGTTCAATATTCAGGAATCAATTCACTGTGACACAGAGAGGATCAATATTCAGGAATCAATTCACTGTAACACAGCGAGGATCAATATTCAGGAATCAATTCGCCGTGACACAGCGAGGATCAATATTCAGGAATCGATTCACCGTGACACAGCGAGGATCAATATTCAGGAATCAATTCAACCTGACACAGCGAGGATCAATATTCAGGAATAAATTCAACCTGACACAACGAGGATCAATATTCAGGAATCAATTCAACGTGACACAGCGAGGATCAATATTCAGGAATCAATTCACTGTGACACAGCGAGTATCAATATTCAGGAATCAATTTATCGTGACATCGCAAGGATCAATATTCAGGAATCAATTCACCGTGACGCAGCGAGGATCAATATTCAGGAATCAATGCACTGTGACACCGCGAGGATCAATATTCAGGAATGAATTCACTGTGACACAGCGAGGATCAATATTCAGGAATCAATTCACCGTGACACAGCGAGGATCAATATTCAGGAATAAATTCACCGAAACACAGCGAGGTTCAATATTCAGGAATCAATTCACTGTGACATAGTGAGGATCAATATTCAGGAATCATTTCACCGTGACACAGCGAGGATCAATATTCAGGAACCAATTCACCGTAAACAGTGAGGATCAATATTCAGGAATAAATTCACCGAAACACAGCGAGGATCAATATTCAGGAATCAATTCACTGTGACACAGCGAGGATCAATATTCAGGAATCAATTCACCGTGACACCGCGAGGATCAATATTCAGGAATGAATTCACTGTGACACAGCGAGGATCAATATTCAGGAATCAATTCACCGTGACACAGCGAGGATCAATATTCAGGAATAAATTCACCGAAACACAGCGAGGTTCAATATTCAGGAATCAATTCACTGTGACATAGTGAGGATCAATATTCAGGAATCATTTCACTGTGACGCAGCGAGGATCAATATTCAGGAACCAATTCACCGTAAACAGTGAGGATCAATATTCAGGAATAAATTCACCGAAACACAGCGAGGATCAATATTCAGGATTCAATTCACTGTGACACAGCGAGGATCAACCTTTAGGAATAAATTCATCGTGACACTGCGAGGATCAATATTCAGGAATCAATTCACCATAATACAGCGAGGATCAACATTCAGGAATCAATTCCTCGTGACACAGCGAGGATCAATATTCAGGAATCAATTCACCGTAATACAGCGAGAATCAATATTCAGGAATCAATTCACGGTGACATTGCGAGGATTAATATTCAGGAATCAATTCACTGTGCCACAGCGAGAATCAATATTCAGGAATCAATTCACTGTGACACCGCGAGGATCAATATTCAGGAATCAATTCACAGTGACATAGCGAAGATCAATGTTCAGGAACCAATTCACCGTGACACAGAGAGGATCAATATTCAGGAATCAATTCACTGTGACACAGTGAGGACCAATATTCAGGAATCAATTCACTGTGACACAGAGAGGATCAATATTCAGGAATCAATTCACTGTAACACAGCGAGGATCAATATTCAGGAATCAATTCACAGTGACACAGCGAGGATCAATATTCAGGAATCAATTCGCCGTGACACAGCGAGGATCAATATTCAGGAATCACTTCACCGTGACACAGCGAGGATCAATATTCAGGAATCAATTCAACCTGACACAGGGACGATCAATATTCAGGAATAAATTCAACCTGACACAACGAGGATCAATATTCAGGAATCAATTCAACGTGACACAGCGAGGATCAATATTCAGGAATCAATTCACCGTGACACAGCGAGTATCAATATTCAGGAATCAATTTATCGTGACATCGCGAGGATCAATATTCAGGAATCAATTCACCGTGATACAGCGAGGATCAATATTCAGGAATCAATTCACTGTGACACCGCGAGGATCAATATTCAGGAATCAATTCACAGTGACATAGCGAAGATCAATGTTCAGGAACCAATTCACCGTGACACAGCGAGGATCAATATTCAGGAATCAATTCACCGTGACACAGCGAGGATCAATATTCAGGAATCAATTCACAGTGACACAGCGAGGATCAATATTCAGGAATCAATTCACCGTGACACAGCGAGGATCAATATTCAGGAATCGATTCACCGTGACACAGCGAGGATCAATATTCAGGAATCAATTCACCGTGACACAGCAAGGATCAATATTCAGGAATCAATTCAACCTGACACAGCGAGGATCGATATTCAGGAATCAATTCAACCTGACACAACGAGGATCAATATTCAGGAATCAATTCAACGTGACACAGCGAGGATCAATATTCAGGAATCAATTCATGTGAGAGAGCGAGGATCAGTATTCAGGAATCAATTTATCGTGACATCGCGAGGATCAATATTCAGCAATCAATTCACCGTGACGCAGCGAGGATCAATATTCAGGAATCAATTCACTGTGACACCGCGAGGATCAATATTCAGGAATGAATTCACTGTGACACAGCGAGGATCAATATTCAGGACTCAATTCACCGTGACACAGCGAGGATCAATATTCAGGAATCAATTCACTGTGACACAGCGAGGATCAATACTCAGGATTCAATTCACTGTGACACAGCGAGGATCAATACTCAGGATTCAATTCACTGTGACACAGCGAGGATCAACCTTTAGGAATAAATTCATTGTGACACTGCGAGGATCAATATTCAGGAATCAATTCACCATAATACAGCGAGGATCAACATTCAGGAATCAATTCCTCGTGACACAGCGAGGATCAATATTCAGGAATCAATTCACCGTAATACAGCGAGAATCAATATTCAGGAATCAATTCACGGTGACATTGCGAGGATTAATATTCAGGAATCAATTCACTGTGACACAGCGAGGATCAATATTCAGGAATCAATTCACCGTGACACAGCGAGGATCAATATTCAGGAATCAATTCACTGTGACACCGCGAGGATCAATATTCAGGAATCAATTCACAGTGACATAGCGAAGATCAATGTTCAGGAACCAATTCACCGTGACACAGAGAGGATCAATATTCAGGAATCAATTCACTGTGACACAGTGAGGACCAATATTCAGGAATCAATTCACTGTGACACAGAGAGGATCAATATTCAGGAATCAATTCACTGTAACACAGCGAGGATCAATATTCAGGAATCAATTCACAGTGACACAGCGAGGATCAATATTCAGGAATCAATTCGCCGTGACACAGCGAGGATCAATATTCAGGAATCGATTCACCGTGACACAGCGAGGATCAATATTCAGGAATCAATTCAACCTGACACAGGGAGGATCAATATTCAGGAATAAATTCAACCTGACACAACGAGGATCAATATTCAGGAATCAATTCACCGTAATACAGCGAGGATCAATATTCAGGAATCAATTCACCGTGACACAGCGAGTATCAATATTCAGGAATCAATTTATCGTGACATCGCGAGGATCAATATTCAGGAATCAATTCACCGTGATACAGCGAGGATCAATATTCAGGAATCAATTCACTGTGACACCGCGAGGATCAATATTCAGGAATCAATTCACAGTGACATAGCGAAGATCAATGTTCAGGAACCAATTCACCGTGACACAGCGAGGATCAATATTCAGGAATCAATTCACCGTGACACAGCGAGGATCAATATTCAGGAATCAATTCACAGTGACACAGCGAGGATCAATATTCAGGAATCAATTCACCGTGACACAGCGAGGATCAATATTCAGGAATCGATTCACCGTGACACAGCGAGGATCAATATTCAGGAATCAATTCACCGTGACACAGCAAGGATCAATATTCAGGAATCAATTCAACCTGACACAGCGAGGATCGATATTCAGGAATCAATTCAACCTGACACAACGAGGATCAATATTCAGGAATCAATTCAACGTGACACAGCGAGGATCAATATTCAGGAATCAATTCATGTGAGAGAGCGAGGATCAGTATTCAGGAATCAATTTATCGTGACATCGCGAGGATCAATATTCAGCAATCAATTCACCGTGACGCAGCGAGGATCAATATTCAGGAATCAATTCACTGTGACACCGCGAGGATCAATATTCAGGAATGAATTCACTGTGACACAGCGAGGATCAATATTCAGGACTCAATTCACCGTGACACAGCGAGGATCAATATTCAGGAATCAATTCACTGTGACACAGCGAGGATCAATACTCAGGATTCAATTCACTGTGACACAGCGAGGATCAATACTCAGGATTCAATTCACTGTGACACAGCGAGGATCAACCTTTAGGAATAAATTCATCGTGACACTGCGAGGATCAATATTCAGGAATCAATTCACCATAATACAGCGAGGATCAACATTCAGGAATCAATTCCTCGTGACACAGCGAGGATCAATATTCAGGAATCAATTCACCGTAATACAGCGAGAATCAATATTCAGGAATCAATTCACGGTGACATTGCGAGGATTAATATTCAGGAATCAATTCACTGTGACACAGCGAGGATCAATATTCAGGAATCAATTCACCGTGACACAGCGAGGATCAATATTCAGGAATCAATTCACTGTGACACCGCGAGGATCAATATTCAGGAATCAATTCACAGTGACATAGCGAAGATCAATGTTCAGGAACCAATTCACCGTGACACAGAGAGGATCAATATTCAGGAATCAATTCACTGTGACACAGTGAGGACCAATATTCAGGAATCAATTCACTGTGACACAGAGAGGATCAATATTCAGGAATCAATTCACTGTAACACAGCGAGGATCAATATTCAGGAATCAATTCACAGTGACACAGCGAGGATCAATATTCAGGAATCAATTCGCCGTGACACAGCGAGGATCAATATTCAGGAATCGATTCACCGTGACACAGCGAGGATCAATATTCAGGAATCAATTCAACCTGACACAGCGAGGATCAATATTCAGGAATAAATTCAACCTGACACAACGAGGATCAATATTCAGGAATCAATTCAACGTGACACAGCGAGGATCAATATTCAGGAATCAATTCACCGTGACACAGCGAGTATCAATATTCAGGAATCAATTTATCGTGACATCGCGAGGATCAATATTCAGGAATCAATTCACCGTGATACAGCGAGGATCAATATTCAGGAATCAATTCACTGTGACACCGCGAGGATCAATATTCAGGAATCAATTCACAGTGACATAGCGAAGATCAATGTTCAGGAACCAATTCACCGTGACACAGCGAGGATCAATATTCAGGAATCAATTCACCGTGACACAGCGAGGATCAATATTCAGGAATCAATTCACAGTGACACAGCGAGGATCAATATTCAGGAATCAATTCACCGTGACACAGCGAGGATCAATATTCAGGAATCGATTCACCGTGACACAGCGAGGATCAATATTCAGGAATCAATTCACCGTGACACAGCAAGGATCAATATTCAGGAATCAATTCAACCTGACACAGCGAGGATCGATATTCAGGAATCAATTCAACCTGACACAACGAGGATCAATATTCAGGAATCAATTCAACGTGACACAGCGAGGATCAATATTCAGGAATCAATTCATGTGAGAGAGCGAGGATCAGTATTCAGGAATCAATTTATCGTGGCATCGCGAGGATCAATATTCAGCAATCAATTCACCGTGACACAGCGAGGATCAATATTCAGGAATCAATTCACTGTGACACCGCGAGGATCAATATTCAGGAATGAATTCACTGTGACACAGCGAGGATCAATATTCAGGACTCAATTCACCGTGACACAGCGAGGATCAATATTCAGGAATCAATTCACTGTGACACAGCGAGGATCAATACTCAGGATTCAATTCACTGTGACACAGCGAGGATCAATACTCAGGATTCAATTCACTGTGACACAGCGAGGATCAACCTTTAGGAATAAATTCATCGTGACACTGCGAGGATCAATATTCAGGAATCAATTCACCATAATACAGCGAGGATCAACATTCAGGAATCAATTCCTCGTGACACAGCGAGGATCAACATTCAGGAATCAATTCACCGTAATACAGCGAGGATCAATATTCAGGAATCAATTCACGGTGACATTGCGAGGATCAATATTCAGGAATCAATTCACTGTGACACAGCGAGGATCAATATTCAGGAATCAATTCACCGTGACACAGCGAGGATCAATATTCAGGAATCAATTCACTGTGACACCGCGAGGATCAATATTCAGGAATCAATTCACAGTGACATAGCGAAGATCAATGTTCAGGAACCAATTCACCGTGACACAGAGAGGATCAATATTCAGGAATCAATTCACTGTGACACAGCGAGGATCAATATTCAGGAATCAATTCACCGTGACACAGCAAGGATCAATATTCAGGAATCAATTCACCGTGACACAGTGAGGACCAATATTCAGGAATCAATTCACTGTGACACAGAGAGGATCAATATTCAGGAATCAATTCACTGTAACACAGCGAGGATCAATATTCAGGAATCAATTCACTGTGACACAGCGAGGATCAATATTCAGGAATCACTTCACCGTGACACAGCGAGGTTCAATATTCAGGAATCAATTCACTGTGACACAGAGAGGATCAATATTCAGGAATCAATTCACTGTAACACAGCGAGGATCAATATTCAGGAATCAATTCACTGTGACACAGCGAGAATCAATATTCAGGAATCACTTCACCGTGACACAGCGAGGTTCAATATTCAGGAATCAATTCACTGTGACACAGAGAGGATCAATATTCAGGAATCAATTCACTGTAACACTGCGAGGATCAATATTCAGGAATCAATTCGCCGTGACACAGCGAGGATCAATATTCAGGAATCGATTCACCGTGACACAGCGAGGATCAATATTCAGGAATCGATTCACCGTGACACAGCGAGGATCAATATTCAGGAATCAATTCAACCTGACACAGCGAGGATCAATATTCAGGAATAAATTCAACCTGACACAACGAGGATCAATATTCAGGAATCAATTCAACGTGACACAGCGAGGATCAATATTCAGGAATCAATTCACTGTGACACAGCGAGTATCAATATTCAGGACTCAATTCACCGTGACACAGCGAGGATCAATATTCAGGACTCAATTCACCGTGACACAGCGAGGATCAATATTCAGGAATCAATTCACTGTGACACAGCGAGGATCAATACTCAGGATTCAATTCACTGTGACACAGCGAGGATCAATACTCAGGATTCAATTCACTGTGACACAGCGAGGATCAACCTTTAGGAATAAATTCATCGTGACACTGCGAGGATCAATATTCAGGAATCAATTCACCATAATACAGCGAGGATCAACATTCAGGAATCAATTCCTCGTGACACAGCGAGGATCAACATTCAGGAATCAATTCACCGTAATACAGCGAGGATCAATATTCAGGAATCAATTCACGGTGACATTGCGAGGATCAATATTCAGGAATCAATTCACTGTGACACAGCGAGGATCAATATTCAGGAATCAATTCACCGTGACACAGCGAGGATCAATATTCAGGAATCAATTCACTGTGACACCGCGAGGATCAATATTCAGGAATCAATTCACAGTGACATAGCGAAGATCAATGTTCAGGAACCAATTCACCGTGACACAGAGAGGATCAATATTCAGGAATCAATTCACTATGACACAGCGAGGATCAATATTCAGGAATCAGTTCACCGTGACACAGCAAGGATCAATATTCAGGAATCAATTCACCGTGACACAGTGAGGACCAATATTCAGGAATCAATTCACTGTGACACAGAGAGGATCAATATTCAGGAATCAATTCACTGTAACACAGCGAGGATCAATATTCAGGAATCAATTCACTGTGACACAGCGAGGATCAATATTCAGGAATCACTTCACCGTGACACAGCGAGGTTCAATATTCAGGAATCAATTCACTGTGACACAGAGAGGATCAATATTCAGGAATCAATTCACTGTAACACAGCGAGGATCAATATTCAGGAATCAATTCACTGTGACACAGCGAGGATCAATATTCAGGAATCACTTCACCGTGACACAGCGAGGTTCAATATTCAGGAATCAATTCACTGTGACACAGAGAGGATCAATATTCAGGAATCAATTCACTGTAACACAGCGAGGATCAATATTCAGGAATCAATTCGCCGTGACACAGCGAGGATCAATATTCAGGAATCGATTCACCGTGACACAGCGAGGATCAATATTCAGGAATCAATTCAACCTGACACAGCGAGGATCAATATTCAGGAATAAATTCAACCTGACACAACGAGGATCAATATTCAGGAATCAATTCAACGTGACACAGCGAGGATCAATATTCAGGAATCAATTCACTGTGACACAGCGAGTATCAATATTCAGGAATCAATTTATCGTGACATCGCAAGGATCAATATTCAGGAATCAATTCACCGTGACGCAGCGAGGATCAATATTCAGGAATCAATGCACCGTGACACCGCGAGGATCAATATTCAGGAATGAATTCACTGTGACACAGCGAGGATCAATATTCAGGAATCAATTCACCGTGACACAGCGAGGATCAATATTCAGGAATAAATTCACCGAAACACAGCGAGGTTCAATATTCAGGAATCAATTCACTGTGACATAGTGAGGATCAATATTCAGGAATCATTTCACCGTGACACAGCGAGGATCAATATTCAGGAACCAATTCACCGTAAACAGTGAGGATCAATATTCAGGAATAAATTCACCGAAACACAGCGAGGATCAATATTCAGGAATCAATTCACTGTGACACAGCGAGGATCAATATTCAGGAATCAATTCACCGTGACACCGCGAGGATCAATATTCAGGAATGAATTCACTGTGACACAGCGAGGATCAATATTCAGGAATCAATTCACCGTGACACAGCGAGGATCAATATTCAGGAATAAATTCACCGAAACACAGCGAGGTTCAATATTCAGGAATCAATTCACTGTGACATAGTGAGGATCAATATTCAGGAATCATTTCACCGTGACGCAGCGAGGATCAATATTCAGGAACCAATTCACCGTAAACAGTGAGGATCAATATTCAGGAATAAATTCACCGAAACACAGCGAGGATCAATATTCAGGATTCAATTCACTGTGACACAGCGAGGATCAACCTTTAGGAATAAATTCATCGTGACACTGCGAGGATCAATATTCAGGAATCAATTCACCATAATACAGCGAGGATCAACATTCAGGAATCAATTCCTCGTGACACAGCGAGGATCAATATTCAGGAATCAATTCACCGTAATACAGCGAGAATCAATATTCAGGAATCAATTCACGGTGACATTGCGAGGATTAATATTCAGGAATCAATTCACTGTGCCACAGCGAGAATCAATATTCAGGAATCAATTCACTGTGACACCGCGAGGATCAATATTCAGGAATCAATTCACAGTGACATAGCGAAGATCAATGTTCAGGAACCAATTCACCGTGACACAGAGAGGATCAATATTCAGGAATCAATTCACTGTGACACAGTGAGGACCAATATTCAGGAATCAATTCACTGTGACACAGAGAGGATCAATATTCAGGAATCAATTCACTGTAACACAGCGAGGATCAATATTCAGGAATCAATTCACAGTGACACAGCGAGGATCAATATTCAGGAATCAATTCGCCGTGACACAGCGAGGATCAATATTCAGGAATCGATTCACCGTGACACAGCGAGGATCAATATTCAGGAATCAATTCAACCTGACACAGGGACGATCAATATTCAGGAATAAATTCAACCTGACACAACGAGGATCAATATTCAGGAATCAATTCAACGTGACACAGCGAGGATCAATATTCAGGAATCAATTCACCGTGACACAGCGAGTATCAATATTCAGGAATCAATTTATCGTGACATCGCGAGGATCAATATTCAGGAATCAATTCACCGTGATACAGCGAGGATCAATATTCAGGAATCAATTCACTGTGACACCGCGAGGATCAATATTCAGGAATCAATTCACAGTGACATAGCGAAGATCAATGTTCAGGAACCAATTCACCGTGACACAGCGAGGATCAATATTCAGGAATCAATTCACCGTGACACAGCGAGGATCAATATTCAGGAATCAATTCACAGTGACACAGCGAGGATCAATATTCAGGAATCAATTCACTGTGACACAGCGAGGATCAATACTCAGGATTCAATTCACTGTGACACAGCGAGGATCAATACTCAGGATTCAATTCACTGTGACACAGCGAGGATCAACCTTTAGGAATAAATTCATCGTGACACTGCGAGGATCAATATTCAGGAATCAATTCACCATAATACAGCGAGGATCAACATTCAGGAATCAATTCCTCGTGACACAGCAAGGATCAACATTCAGGAATCAATTCACTGTGACACCGCGAGGATCAATATTCAGGAATCAATTCACAGTGACATAGCGAAGATCAATGTTCAGGAACCAATTCACCGTGACACAGAGAGGATCAATATTCAGGAATCAATTCACTGTGACACCGCGAGGATCAATATTCAGGAATCAATTCACAGTGACATAGCGAGGATCAATATTCAGGAATCAATTCACTGTGACACAGCGAGGATCAATACTCAGGATTCAATTCACTGTGACACAGCGAGGATCAATACTCAGGATTCAATTCACTGTGACACAGCGAGGATC
This sequence comes from Chiloscyllium punctatum, assembly GCF_047496795.1. Lineage (NCBI taxonomy): Eukaryota > Metazoa > Chordata > Chondrichthyes > Orectolobiformes > Hemiscylliidae > Chiloscyllium > Chiloscyllium punctatum. The sequence goes on from NC_092766.1 coordinate 4,887,864, forward strand.
AACCTTTAGGAATAAATTCATCGTGACACTGCGAGGATCAATATTCAGGAATCAATTCACCATAATACAGCGAGGATCAACATTCAGGAATCAATTCCTCGTGACACAGCGAGGATCAACATTCAGGAATCAATTCACTGTGACACCGCGAGGATCAATATTCAGGAATCAATTCACAGTGACATAGCGAAGATCAATGTTCAGGAACCAATTCACCGTGACACAGAGAGGATCAATATTCAGGAATCAATTCACTGTGACACCGCGAGGATCAATATTCAGGAATCAATTCACAGTGACATAGCGAAGATCAATGTTCAGGAACCAATTCAACGTGACACAGCGAGGATCAATATTCAGGAATCAATTCACTGTGACACAGCGAGTATCAATATTCAGGAATCAATTTATCGTGACATCGCGAGGATCAATATTCAGGAATCAATTCACCGTGATACAGCGAGGATCAATATTCAGGAATCAATTCACTGTGACACCGCGAGGATCAATATTCAGGAATCAATTCACAGTGACATAGCGAAGATCAATGTTCAGGAACCAATTCACCGTGACACAGCGAGGATCAATATTCAGGAATCAATTCACCGTGACACAGCGAGGATCAATATTCAGGAATCAATTCACAGTGACACAGCGAGGATCAATACTCAGGATTCAATTCACTGTGACACAGCGAGGATCAATACTCAGGATTCAATTCACTGTGACACAGCGAGGATCAACCTTTAGGAATAAATTCATCGTGACACTGCGAGGATCAATATTCAGGAATCAATTCACCATAATACAGCGAGGATCAACATTCAGGAATCAATTCCTCGTGACACAGCAAGGATCAACATTCAGGAATCAATTCACTGTGACACCGCGAGGATCAATATTCAGGAATCAATTCACAGTGACATAGCGAAGATCAATGTTCAGGAACCAATTCACCGTGACACAGAGAGGATCAATATTCAGGAATCAATTCACTGTGACACCGCGAGGATCAATATTCAGGAATCAATTCAACCTGACACAGGGACGATCAATATTCAGGAATAAATTCAACCTGACACAACGAGGATCAATATTCAGGAATCAATTCAACGTGACACAGCGAGGATCAATATTCAGGAATCAATTCACCGTGACACAGCGAGTATCAATATTCAGGAATCAATTTATCGTGACATCGCGAGGATCAATATTCAGGAATCAATTCACCGTGATACAGCGAGGATCAATATTCAGGAATCAATTCACTGTGACACCGCGAGGATCAATATTCAGGAATCAATTCACAGTGACATAGCGAAGATCAATGTTCAGGAACCAATTCACCGTGACACAGCGAGGATCAATATTCAGGAATCAATTCACCGTGACACAGCGAGGATCAATATTCAGGAATCAATTCACAGTGACACAGCGAGGATCAATATTCAGGAATCAATTCACCGTGACACAGCGAGGATCAATATTCAGGAATCGATTCACCGTGACACAGCGAGGATCAATATTCAGGAATCAATTCACCGTGACACAGCAAGGATCAATATTCAGGAATCAATTCAACCTGACACAGCGAGGATCGATATTCAGGAATCAATTCAACCTGACACAACGAGGATCAATATTCAGGAATCAATTCAACGTGACACAGCGAGGATCAATATTCAGGAATCAATTCATGTGAGAGAGCGAGGATCAGTATTCAGGAATCAATTTATCGTGGCATCGCGAGGATCAATATTCAGCAATCAATTCACCGTGACACAGCGAGGATCAATATTCAGGAATCAATTCACTGTGACACCGCGAGGATCAATATTCAGGAATGAATTCACTGTGACACAGCGAGGATCAATATTCAGGACTCAATTCACCGTGACACAGCGAGGATCAATATTCAGGAATCAATTCACTGTGACACAGCGAGGATCAATACTCAGGATTCAATTCACTGTGACACAGCGAGGATCAATACTCAGGATTCAATTCACTGTGACACAGCGAGGATCAACCTTTAGGAATAAATTCATCGTGACACTGCGAGGATCAATATTCAGGAATCAATTCACCATAATACAGCGAGGATCAACATTCAGGAATCAATTCCTCGTGACACAGCGAGGATCAACATTCAGGAATCAATTCACCGTAATACAGCGAGGATCAATATTCAGGAATCAATTCACGGTGACATTGCGAGGATCAATATTCAGGAATCAATTCACTGTGACACAGCGAGGATCAATATTCAGGAATCAATTCACCGTGACACAGCGAGGATCAATATTCAGGAATCAATTCACTGTGACACCGCGAGGATCAATATTCAGGAATCAATTCACAGTGACATAGCGAAGATCAATGTTCAGGAACCAATTCACCGTGACACAGAGAGGATCAATATTCAGGAATCAATTCACTGTGACACAGCGAGGATCAATATTCAGGAATCAATTCACCGTGACACAGCAAGGATCAATATTCAGGAATCAATTCACCGTGACACAGTGAGGACCAATATTCAGGAATCAATTCACTGTGACACAGAGAGGATCAATATTCAGGAATCAATTCACTGTAACACAGCGAGGATCAATATTCAGGAATCAATTCACTGTGACACAGCGAGGATCAATATTCAGGAATCACTTCACCGTGACACAGCGAGGTTCAATATTCAGGAATCAATTCACTGTGACACAGAGAGGATCAATATTCAGGAATCAATTCACTGTAACACAGCGAGGATCAATATTCAGGAATCAATTCACTGTGACACAGCGAGAATCAATATTCAGGAATCACTTCACCGTGACACAGCGAGGTTCAATATTCAGGAATCAATTCACTGTGACACAGAGAGGATCAATATTCAGGAATCAATTCACTGTAACACTGCGAGGATCAATATTCAGGAATCAATTCGCCGTGACACAGCGAGGATCAATATTCAGGAATCGATTCACCGTGACACAGCGAGGATCAATATTCAGGAATCGATTCACCGTGACACAGCGAGGATCAATATTCAGGAATCAATTCAACCTGACACAGCGAGGATCAATATTCAGGAATAAATTCAACCTGACACAACGAGGATCAATATTCAGGAATCAATTCAACGTGACACAGCGAGGATCAATATTCAGGAATCAATTCACTGTGACACAGCGAGTATCAATATTCAGGACTCAATTCACCGTGACACAGCGAGGATCAATATTCAGGACTCAATTCACCGTGACACAGCGAGGATCAATATTCAGGAATCAATTCACTGTGACACAGCGAGGATCAATACTCAGGATTCAATTCACTGTGACACAGCGAGGATCAATACTCAGGATTCAATTCACTGTGACACAGCGAGGATCAACCTTTAGGAATAAATTCATCGTGACACTGCGAGGATCAATATTCAGGAATCAATTCACCATAATACAGCGAGGATCAACATTCAGGAATCAATTCCTCGTGACACAGCGAGGATCAACATTCAGGAATCAATTCACCGTAATACAGCGAGGATCAATATTCAGGAATCAATTCACGGTGACATTGCGAGGATCAATATTCAGGAATCAATTCACTGTGACACAGCGAGGATCAATATTCAGGAATCAATTCACCGTGACACAGCGAGGATCAATATTCAGGAATCAATTCACTGTGACACCGCGAGGATCAATATTCAGGAATCAATTCACAGTGACATAGCGAAGATCAATGTTCAGGAACCAATTCACCGTGACACAGAGAGGATCAATATTCAGGAATCAATTCACTATGACACAGCGAGGATCAATATTCAGGAATCAGTTCACCGTGACACAGCAAGGATCAATATTCAGGAATCAATTCACCGTGACACAGTGAGGACCAATATTCAGGAATCAATTCACTGTGACACAGAGAGGATCAATATTCAGGAATCAATTCACTGTAACACAGCGAGGATCAATATTCAGGAATCAATTCACTGTGACACAGCGAGGATCAATATTCAGGAATCACTTCACCGTGACACAGCGAGGTTCAATATTCAGGAATCAATTCACTGTGACACAGAGAGGATCAATATTCAGGAATCAATTCACTGTAACACAGCGAGGATCAATATTCAGGAATCAATTCACTGTGACACAGCGAGGATCAATATTCAGGAATCACTTCACCGTGACACAGCGAGGTTCAATATTCAGGAATCAATTCACTGTGACACAGAGAGGATCAATATTCAGGAATCAATTCACTGTAACACAGCGAGGATCAATATTCAGGAATCAATTCGCCGTGACACAGCGAGGATCAATATTCAGGAATCGATTCACCGTGACACAGCGAGGATCAATATTCAGGAATCAATTCAACCTGACACAGCGAGGATCAATATTCAGGAATAAATTCAACCTGACACAACGAGGATCAATATTCAGGAATCAATTCAACGTGACACAGCGAGGATCAATATTCAGGAATCAATTCACTGTGACACAGCGAGTATCAATATTCAGGAATCAATTTATCGTGACATCGCAAGGATCAATATTCAGGAATCAATTCACCGTGACGCAGCGAGGATCAATATTCAGGAATCAATGCACCGTGACACCGCGAGGATCAATATTCAGGAATGAATTCACTGTGACACAGCGAGGATCAATATTCAGGAATCAATTCACCGTGACACAGCGAGGATCAATATTCAGGAATAAATTCACCGAAACACAGCGAGGTTCAATATTCAGGAATCAATTCACTGTGACATAGTGAGGATCAATATTCAGGAATCATTTCACCGTGACACAGCGAGGATCAATATTCAGGAACCAATTCACCGTAAACAGTGAGGATCAATATTCAGGAATAAATTCACCGAAACACAGCGAGGATCAATATTCAGGAATCAATTCACTGTGACACAGCGAGGATCAATATTCAGGAATCAATTCACCGTGACACCGCGAGGATCAATATTCAGGAATGAATTCACTGTGACACAGCGAGGATCAATATTCAGGAATCAATTCACCGTGACACAGCGAGGATCAATATTCAGGAATAAATTCACCGAAACACAGCGAGGTTCAATATTCAGGAATCAATTCACTGTGACATAGTGAGGATCAATATTCAGGAATCATTTCACCGTGACGCAGCGAGGATCAATATTCAGGAACCAATTCACCGTAAACAGTGAGGATCAATATTCAGGAATAAATTCACCGAAACACAGCGAGGATCAATATTCAGGATTCAATTCACTGTGACACAGCGAGGATCAACCTTTAGGAATAAATTCATCGTGACACTGCGAGGATCAATATTCAGGAATCAATTCACCATAATACAGCGAGGATCAACATTCAGGAATCAATTCCTCGTGACACAGCGAGGATCAATATTCAGGAATCAATTCACCGTAATACAGCGAGAATCAATATTCAGGAATCAATTCACGGTGACATTGCGAGGATTAATATTCAGGAATCAATTCACTGTGCCACAGCGAGAATCAATATTCAGGAATCAATTCACTGTGACACCGCGAGGATCAATATTCAGGAATCAATTCACAGTGACATAGCGAAGATCAATGTTCAGGAACCAATTCACCGTGACACAGAGAGGATCAATATTCAGGAATCAATTCACTGTGACACAGTGAGGACCAATATTCAGGAATCAATTCACTGTGACACAGAGAGGATCAATATTCAGGAATCAATTCACTGTAACACAGCGAGGATCAATATTCAGGAATCAATTCACAGTGACACAGCGAGGATCAATATTCAGGAATCAATTCGCCGTGACACAGCGAGGATCAATATTCAGGAATCGATTCACCGTGACACAGCGAGGATCAATATTCAGGAATCAATTCAACCTGACACAGGGACGATCAATATTCAGGAATAAATTCAACCTGACACAACGAGGATCAATATTCAGGAATCAATTCAACGTGACACAGCGAGGATCAATATTCAGGAATCAATTCACCGTGACACAGCGAGTATCAATATTCAGGAATCAATTTATCGTGACATCGCGAGGATCAATATTCAGGAATCAATTCACCGTGATACAGCGAGGATCAATATTCAGGAATCAATTCACTGTGACACCGCGAGGATCAATATTCAGGAATCAATTCACAGTGACATAGCGAAGATCAATGTTCAGGAACCAATTCACCGTGACACAGCGAGGATCAATATTCAGGAATCAATTCACCGTGACACAGCGAGGATCAATATTCAGGAATCAATTCACAGTGACACAGCGAGGATCAATATTCAGGAATCAATTCACTGTGACACAGCGAGGATCAATACTCAGGATTCAATTCACTGTGACACAGCGAGGATCAATACTCAGGATTCAATTCACTGTGACACAGCGAGGATCAACCTTTAGGAATAAATTCATCGTGACACTGCGAGGATCAATATTCAGGAATCAATTCACCATAATACAGCGAGGATCAACATTCAGGAATCAATTCCTCGTGACACAGCAAGGATCAACATTCAGGAATCAATTCACTGTGACACCGCGAGGATCAATATTCAGGAATCAATTCACAGTGACATAGCGAAGATCAATGTTCAGGAACCAATTCACCGTGACACAGAGAGGATCAATATTCAGGAATCAATTCACTGTGACACCGCGAGGATCAATATTCAGGAATCAATTCACAGTGACATAGCGAGGATCAATATTCAGGAATCAATTCACTGTGACACAGCGAGGATCAATACTCAGGATTCAATTCACTGTGACACAGCGAGGATCAATACTCAGGATTCAATTCACTGTGACACAGCGAGGATCAACCTTTAGGAATAAATTCATCGTGACACTGCGAGGATCAATATTCAGGAATCAATTCACAGTGACATAGCGAAGATCAATGTTCAGGAACCAATTCACCGTGACACAGCGAGGATCAATATTCAGGAATCAATTCACCGTGACACAGCGAGGATCAATATTCAGGAATCAATTCACAGTGACACAGCGAGGATCAATATTCAGGAATCAATTCACTGTGACACAGCGAGGATCAATACTCAGGATTCAATTCACTGTGACACAGCGAGGATCAATACTCAGGATTCAATTCACTGTGACACAGCGAGGATCAACCTTTAGGAATAAATTCATCGTGACACTGCGAGGATCAATATTCAGGAATCAATTCACCATAATACAGCGAGGATCAACATTCAGGAATCAATTCCTCGTGACACAGCAAGGATCAACATTCAGGAATCAATTCACTGTGACACCGCGAGGATCAATATTCAGGAATCAATTCACAGTGACATAGCGAAGATCAATGTTCAGGAACCAATTCACCGTGACACAGAGAGGATCAATATTCAGGAATCAATTCACTGTGACACCGCGAGGATCAATATTCAGGAATCAATTCACAGTGACATAGCGAGGATCAATATTCAGGAATCAATTCACTGTGACACAGCGAGGATCAATACTCAGGATTCAATTCACTGTGACACAGCGAGGATCAATACTCAGGATTCAATTCACTGTGACACAGCGAGGATCAACCTTTAGGAATAAATTCATCGTGACACTGCGAGGATCAATATTCAGGAATCAATTCACCATAATACAGCGAGGATCAACATTCAGGAATCAATTCCTCGTGACACAGCGAGGATCAACATTCAGGAATCAATTCACTGTGACACCGCGAGGATCAATATTCAGGAATCAATTCACAGTGACATAGCGAAGATCAATGTTCAGGAACCAATTCACCGTGACACAGAGAGGATCAATATTCAGGAATCAATTCACTGTGACACCGCGAGGATCAATATTCAGGAATCAATTCACAGTGACATAGCGAAGATCAATGTTCAGGAACCAATTCAACGTGACACAGCGAGGATCAATATTCAGGAATCAATTCACTGTGACACAGCGAGTATCAATATTCAGGAATCAATTTATCGTGACATCGCGAGGATCAATATTCAGGAATCAATTCACCGTGATACAGCGAGGATCAATATTCAGGAATCAATTCACTGTGACACCGCGAGGATCAATATTCAGGAATCAATTCACAGTGACATAGCGAAGATCAATGTTCAGGAACCAATTCACCGTGACACAGCGAGGATCAATATTCAGGAATCAATTCACCGTGACACAGCGAGGATCAATATTCAGGAATCAATTCACAGTGACACAGCGAGGATCAATACTCAGGATTCAATTCACTGTGACACAGCGAGGATCAATACTCAGGATTCAATTCACTGTGACACAGCGAGGATCAACCTTTAGGAATAAATTCATCGTGACACTGCGAGGATCAATATTCAGGAATCAATTCACCATAATACAGCGAGGATCAACATTCAGGAATCAATTCCTCGTGACACAGCAAGGATCAACATTCAGGAATCAATTCACTGTGACACCGCGAGGATCAATATTCAGGAATCAATTCACAGTGACATAGCGAAGATCAATGTTCAGGAACCAATTCACCGTGACACAGAGAGGATCAATATTCAGGAATCAATTCACTGTGACACCGCGAGGATCAATATTCAGGAATCAATTCACAGTGACATAGCGAGGATCAATATTCAGGAATCAATTCACTGTGACACAGCGAGGATCAATACTCAGGATTCAATTCACTGTGACACAGCGAGGATCAATACTCAGGATTCAATTCACTGTGACACAGCGAGGATCAACCTTTAGGAATAAATTCATCGTGACACTGCGAGGATCAATATTCAGGAATCAATTCACCATAATACAGCGAGGATCAACATTCAGGAATCAATTCCTCGTGACACAGCGAGGATCAACATTCAGGAATCAATTCACCGTAATACAGCGAGGATCAATATTCAGGAATCAATTCACGGTGACATTGCGAGGATCAATATTCAGGAATCAATTCACTGTGACACAGCGAGGATCAACATTCAGGAATCAATTCACCGTGACACAGCGAGGATCAATATTCAGGAATCAATTCACTGTGACACCGCGAGGATCAATATTCAGGAATCAATTCACAGTGACATAGCGAAGATCAATGTTCAGGAACCAATTCACCGTGACACAGAGAGGATCAATATTCAGGAATCAATTCACTGTGACACAGCGAGGATCAATATTCAGGAATCAATTCACCGTGACACAGCAAGGATCAATATTCAGGAATCAATTCACCGTGACACAGTGAGGACCAATATTCAGGAATCAATTCACTGTGACACAGAGAGGATCAATATTCAGGAATCAATTCACTGTAACACAGCGAGGATCAATATTCAGGAATCAATTCACTGTGACACAGCGAGGATCAATATTCAGGAATCACTTCACCGTGACACAGCGAGGTTCAATATTCAGGAATCAATTCACTGTGACACAGAGAGGATCAATATTCAGGAATCAATTCACTGTAACACAGCGAGGATCAATATTCAGGAATCAATTCACTGTGACACAGCGAGAATCAATATTCAGGAATCACTTCACCGTGACACAGCGAGGTTCAATATTCAGGAATCAATTCACTGTGACACAGAGAGGATCAATATTCAGGAATCAATTCACTGTAACACTGCGAGGATCAATATTCAGGAATCAATTCGCCGTGACACAGCGAGGATCAATATTCAGGAATCGATTCACCGTGACACAGCGAGGATCAATATTCAGGAATCGATTCACCGTGACACAGCGAGGATCAATATTCAGGAATCAATTCAACCTGACACAGCGAGGATCAATATTCAGGAATAAATTCAACCTGACACAACGAGGATCAATATTCAGGAATCAATTCAACGTGACACAGCGAGGATCAATATTCAGGAATCAATTCACTGTGACACAGCGAGTATCAATATTCAGGACTCAATTCACCGTTACACAGCGAGGATCAATATTCAGGACTCAATTCACCGTGACACAGCGAGGATCAATATTCAGGAATCAATTCACTGTGACACAGCGAGGATCAATACTCAGGATTCAATTCACTGTGACACAGCGAGGATCAATACTCAGGATTCAATTCACTGTGACACAGCGAGGATCAACCTTTAGGAATAAATTCATCGTGACACTGCGAGGATCAATATTCAGGAATCAATTCACCATAATACAGCGAGGATCAACATTCAGGAATCAATTCCTCGTGACACAGCGAGGATCAACATTCAGGAATCAATTCACCGTAATACAGCGAGGATCAATATTCAGGAATCAATTCACGGTGACATTGCGAGGATCAATATTCAGGAATCAATTCACTGTGACACAGCGAGGATCAATATTCAGGAATCAATTCACCGTGACACAGCGAGGATCAATATTCAGGAATCAATTCACTGTGACACCGCGAGGATCAATATTCAGGAATCAATTCACAGTGACATAGCGAAGATCAATGTTCAGGAACCAATTCACCGTGACACAGAGAGGATCAATATTCAGGAATCAATTCACTATGACACAGCGAGGATCAATATTCAGGAATCAGTTCACCGTGACACAGCAAGGATCAATATTCAGGAATCAATTCACCGTGACACAGTGAGGACCAATATTCAGGAATCAATTCACTGTGACACAGAGAGGATCAATATTCAGGAATCAATTCACTGTAACACAGCGAGGATCAATATTCAGGAATCAATTCACTGTGACACAGCGAGGATCAATATTCAGGAATCACTTCACCGTGACACAGCGAGGTTCAATATTCAGGAATCAATTCACTGTGACACAGAGAGGATCAATATTCAGGAATCAATTCACTGTAACACAGCGAGGATCAATATTCAGGAATCAATTCACTGTGACACAGCGAGGATCAATATTCAGGAATCACTTCACCGTGACACAGCGAGGTTCAATATTCAGGAATCAATTCACTGTGACACAGAGAGGATCAATATTCAGGAATCAATTCACTGTAACACAGCGAGGATCAATATTCAGGAATCAATTCGCCGTGACACAGCGAGGATCAATATTCAGGAATCGATTCACCGTGACACAGCGAGGATCAATATTCAGGAATCAATTCAACCTGACACAGCGAGGATCAATATTCAGGAATAAATTCAACCTGACACAACGAGGATCAATATTCAGGAATCAATTCAACGTGACACAGCGAGGATCAATATTCAGGAATCAATTCACTGTGACACAGCGAGTATCAATATTCAGGAATCAATTTATCGTGACATCGCAAGGATCAATATTCAGGAATCAATTCACCGTGACGCAGCGAGGATCAATATTCAGGAATCAATGCACTGTGACACCGCGAGGATCAATATTCAGGAATGAATTCACTGTGACACAGCGAGGATCAATATTCAGGAATCAATTCACCGTGACACAGCGAGGATCAATATTCAGGAATAAATTCACCGAAACACAGCGAGGTTCAATATTCAGGAATCAATTCACTGTGACATAGTGAGGATCAATATTCAGGAATCATTTCACCGTGACACAGCGAGGATCAATATTCAGGAACCAATTCACCGTAAACAGTGAGGATCAATATTCAGGAATAAATTCACCGAAACACAGCGAGGATCAATATTCAGGAATCAATTCACTGTGACACAGCGAGGATCAATATTCAGGAATCAATTCACCGTGACACCGCGAGGATCAATATTCAGGAATGAATTCACTGTGACACAGCGAGGATCAATATTCAGGAATCAATTCACCGTGACACAGCGAGGATCAATATTCAGGAATAAATTCACCGAAACACAGCGAGGTTCAATATTCAGGAATCAATTCACTGTGACATAGTGAGGATCAATATTCAGGAATCATTTCACTGTGACGCAGCGAGGATCAATATTCAGGAACCAATTCACCGTAAACAGTGAGGATCAATATTCAGGAATAAATTCACCGAAACACAGCGAGGATCAATATTCAGGATTCAATTCACTGTGACACAGCGAGGATCAACCTTTAGGAATAAATTCATCGTGACACTGCGAGGATCAATATTCAGGAATCAATTCACCATAATACAGCGAGGATCAACATTCAGGAATCAATTCCTCGTGACACAGCGAGGATCAATATTCAGGAATCAATTCACCGTAATACAGCGAGAATCAATATTCAGGAATCAATTCACGGTGACATTGCGAGGATTAATATTCAGGAATCAATTCACTGTGCCACAGCGAGAATCAATATTCAGGAATCAATTCACTGTGACACCGCGAGGATCAATATTCAGGAATCAATTCACAGTGACATAGCGAAGATCAATGTTCAGGAACCAATTCACCGTGACACAGAGAGGATCAATATTCAGGAATCAATTCACTGTGACACAGTGAGGACCAATATTCAGGAATCAATTCACTGTGACACAGAGAGGATCAATATTCAGGAATCAATTCACTGTAACACAGCGAGGATCAATATTCAGGAATCAATTCACAGTGACACAGCGAGGATCAATATTCAGGAATCAATTCGCCGTGACACAGCGAGGATCAATATTCAGGAATCGATTCACCGTGACACAGCGAGGATCAATATTCAGGAATCAATTCAACCTGACACAGGGACGATCAATATTCAGGAATAAATTCAACCTGACACAACGAGGATCAATATTCAGGAATCAATTCAACGTGACACAGCGAGGATCAATATTCAGGAATCAATTCACCGTGACACAGCGAGTATCAATATTCAGGAATCAATTTATCGTGACATCGCGAGGATCAATATTCAGGAATCAATTCACCGTGATACAGCGAGGATCAATATTCAGGAATCAATTCACTGTGACACCGCGAGGATCAATATTCAGGAATCAATTCACAGTGACATAGCGAAGATCAATGTTCAGGAACCAATTCACCGTGACACAGCGAGGATCAATATTCAGGAATCAATTCACCGTGACACAGCGAGGATCAATATTCAGGAATCAATTCACAGTGACACAGCGAGGATCAATATTCAGGAATCAATTCACCGTGACACAGCGAGGATCAATATTCAGGAATCGATTCACCGTGACACAGCGAGGATCAATATTCAGGAATCAATTCACCGTGACACAGCAAGGATCAATATTCAGGAATCAATTCAACCTGACACAGCGAGGATCGATATTCAGGAATCAATTCAACCTGACACAACGAGGATCAATATTCAGGAATCAATTCAACGTGACACAGCGAGGATCAATATTCAGGAATCAATTCATGTGAGAGAGCGAGGATCAGTATTCAGGAATCAATTTATCGTGACATCGCGAGGATCAATATTCAGCAATCAATTCACCGTGACGCAGCGAGGATCAATATTCAGGAATCAATTCACTGTGACACCGCGAGGATCAATATTCAGGAATGAATTCACTGTGACACAGCGAGGATCAATATTCAGGACTCAATTCACCGTGACACAGCGAGGATCAATATTCAGGAATCAATTCACTGTGACACAGCGAGGATCAATACTCAGGATTCAATTCACTGTGACACAGCGAGGATCAATACTCAGGATTCAATTCACTGTGACACAGCGAGGATCAACCTTTAGGAATAAATTCATTGTGACACTGCGAGGATCAATATTCAGGAATCAATTCACCATAATACAGCGAGGATCAACATTCAGGAATCAATTCCTCGTGACACAGCGAGGATCAATATTCAGGAATCAATTCACCGTAATACAGCGAGAATCAATATTCAGGAATCAATTCACGGTGACATTGCGAGGATTAATATTCAGGAATCAATTCACTGTGACACAGCGAGGATCAATATTCAGGAATCAATTCACCGTGACACAGCGAGGATCAATATTCAGGAATCAATTCACTGTGACACCGCGAGGATCAATATTCAGGAATCAATTCACAGTGACATAGCGAAGATCAATGTTCAGGAACCAATTCACCGTGACACAGAGAGGATCAATATTCAGGAATCAATTCACTGTGACACAGTGAGGACCAATATTCAGGAATCAATTCACTGTGACACAGAGAGGATCAATATTCAGGAATCAATTCACTGTAACACAGCGAGGATCAATATTCAGGAATCAATTCACAGTGACACAGCGAGGATCAATATTCAGGAATCAATTCGCCGTGACACAGCGAGGATCAATATTCAGGAATCGATTCACCGTGACACAGCGAGGATCAATATTCAGGAATCAATTCAACCTGACACAGGGAGGATCAATATTCAGGAATAAATTCAACCTGACACAACGAGGATCAATATTCAGGAATCAATTCACCGTAATACAGCGAGGATCAATATTCAGGAATCAATTCACCGTGACACAGCGAGTATCAATATTCAGGAATCAATTTATCGTGACATCGCGAGGATCAATATTCAGGAATCAATTCACCGTGATACAGCGAGGATCAATATTCAGGAATCAATTCACTGTGACACCGCGAGGATCAATATTCAGGAATCAATTCACAGTGACATAGCGAAGATCAATGTTCAGGAACCAATTCACCGTGACACAGCGAGGATCAATATTCAGGAATCAATTCACCGTGACACAGCGAGGATCAATATTCAGGAATCAATTCACAGTGACACAGCGAGGATCAATATTCAGGAATCAATTCACCGTGACACAGCGAGGATCAATATTCAGGAATCGATTCACCGTGACACAGCGAGGATCAATATTCAGGAATCAATTCACCGTGACACAGCAAGGATCAATATTCAGGAATCAATTCAACCTGACACAGCGAGGATCGATATTCAGGAATCAATTCAACCTGACACAACGAGGATCAATATTCAGGAATCAATTCAACGTGACACAGCGAGGATCAATATTCAGGAATCAATTCATGTGAGAGAGCGAGGATCAGTATTCAGGAATCAATTTATCGTGACATCGCGAGGATCAATATTCAGCAATCAATTCACCGTGACGCAGCGAGGATCAATATTCAGGAATCAATTCACTGTGACACCGCGAGGATCAATATTCAGGAATGAATTCACTGTGACACAGCGAGGATCAATATTCAGGACTCAATTCACCGTGACACAGCGAGGATCAATATTCAGGAATCAATTCACTGTGACACAGCGAGGATCAATACTCAGGATTCAATTCACTGTGACACAGCGAGGATCAATACTCAGGATTCAATTCACTGTGACACAGCGAGGATCAACCTTTAGGAATAAATTCATCGTGACACTGCGAGGATCAATATTCAGGAATCAATTCACCATAATACAGCGAGGATCAACATTCAGGAATCAATTCCTCGTGACACAGCGAGGATCAATATTCAGGAATCAATTCACCGTAATACAGCGAGAATCAATATTCAGGAATCAATTCACGGTGACATTGCGAGGATTAATATTCAGGAATCAATTCACTGTGACACAGCGAGGATCAATATTCAGGAATCAATTCACCGTGACACAGCGAGGATCAATATTCAGGAATCAATTCACTGTGACACCGCGAGGATCAATATTCAGGAATCAATTCACAGTGACATAGCGAAGATCAATGTTCAGGAACCAATTCACCGTGACACAGAGAGGATCAATATTCAGGAATCAATTCACTGTGACACAGTGAGGACCAATATTCAGGAATCAATTCACTGTGACACAGAGAGGATCAATATTCAGGAATCAATTCACTGTAACACAGCGAGGATCAATATTCAGGAATCAATTCACAGTGACACAGCGAGGATCAATATTCAGGAATCAATTCGCCGTGACACAGCGAGGATCAATATTCAGGAATCGATTCACCGTGACACAGCGAGGATCAATATTCAGGAATCAATTCAACCTGACACAGCGAGGATCAATATTCAGGAATAAATTCAACCTGACACAACGAGGATCAATATTCAGGAATCAATTCAACGTGACACAGCGAGGATCAATATTCAGGAATCAATTCACCGTGACACAGCGAGTATCAATATTCAGGAATCAATTTATCGTGACATCGCGAGGATCAATATTCAGGAATCAATTCACCGTGATACAGCGAGGATCAATATTCAGGAATCAATTCACTGTGACACCGCGAGGATCAATATTCAGGAATCAATTCACAGTGACATAGCGAAGATCAATGTTCAGGAACCAATTCACCGTGACACAGCGAGGATCAATATTCAGGAATCAATTCACCGTGACACAGCGAGGATCAATATTCAGGAATCAATTCACAGTGACACAGCGAGGATCAATATTCAGGAATCAATTCACCGTGACACAGCGAGGATCAATATTCAGGAATCGATTCACCGTGACACAGCGAGGATCAATATTCAGGAATCAATTCACCGTGACACAGCAAGGATCAATATTCAGGAATCAATTCAACCTGACACAGCGAGGATCGATATTCAGGAATCAATTCAACCTGACACAACGAGGATCAATATTCAGGAATCAATTCAACGTGACACAGCGAGGATCAATATTCAGGAATCAATTCATGTGAGAGAGCGAGGATCAGTATTCAGGAATCAATTTATCGTGGCATCGCGAGGATCAATATTCAGCAATCAATTCACCGTGACACAGCGAGGATCAATATTCAGGAATCAATTCACTGTGACACCGCGAGGATCAATATTCAGGAATGAATTCACTGTGACACAGCGAGGATCAATATTCAGGACTCAATTCACCGTGACACAGCGAGGATCAATATTCAGGAATCAATTCACTGTGACACAGCGAGGATCAATACTCAGGATTCAATTCACTGTGACACAGCGAGGATCAATACTCAGGATTCAATTCACTGTGACACAGCGAGGATCAACCTTTAGGAATAAATTCATCGTGACACTGCGAGGATCAATATTCAGGAATCAATTCACCATAATACAGCGAGGATCAACATTCAGGAATCAATTCCTCGTGACACAGCGAGGATCAACATTCAGGAATCAATTCACCGTAATACAGCGAGGATCAATATTCAGGAATCAATTCACGGTGACATTGCGAGGATCAATATTCAGGAATCAATTCACTGTGACACAGCGAGGATCAATATTCAGGAATCAATTCACCGTGACACAGCGAGGATCAATATTCAGGAATCAATTCACTGTGACACCGCGAGGATCAATATTCAGGAATCAATTCACAGTGACATAGCGAAGATCAATGTTCAGGAACCAATTCACCGTGACACAGAGAGGATCAATATTCAGGAATCAATTCACTGTGACACAGCGAGGATCAATATTCAGGAATCAATTCACCGTGACACAGCAAGGATCAATATTCAGGAATCAATTCACCGTGACACAGTGAGGACCAATATTCAGGAATCAATTCACTGTGACACAGAGAGGATCAATATTCAGGAATCAATTCACTGTAACACAGCGAGGATCAATATTCAGGAATCAATTCACTGTGACACAGCGAGGATCAATATTCAGGAATCACTTCACCGTGACACAGCGAGGTTCAATATTCAGGAATCAATTCACTGTGACACAGAGAGGATCAATATTCAGGAATCAATTCACTGTAACACAGCGAGGATCAATATTCAGGAATCAATTCACTGTGACACAGCGAGAATCAATATTCAGGAATCACTTCACCGTGACACAGCGAGGTTCAATATTCAGGAATCAATTCACTGTGACACAGAGAGGATCAATATTCAGGAATCAATTCACTGTAACACTGCGAGGATCAATATTCAGGAATCAATTCGCCGTGACACAGCGAGGATCAATATTCAGGAATCGATTCACCGTGACACAGCGAGGATCAATATTCAGGAATCGATTCACCGTGACACAGCGAGGATCAATATTCAGGAATCAATTCAACCTGACACAGCGAGGATCAATATTCAGGAATAAATTCAACCTGACACAACGAGGATCAATATTCAGGAATCAATTCAACGTGACACAGCGAGGATCAATATTCAGGAATCAATTCACTGTGACACAGCGAGTATCAATATTCAGGACTCAATTCACCGTGACACAGCGAGGATCAATATTCAGGACTCAATTCACCGTGACACAGCGAGGATCAATATTCAGGAATCAATTCACTGTGACACAGCGAGGATCAATACTCAGGATTCAATTCACTGTGACACAGCGAGGATCAATACTCAGGATTCAATTCACTGTGACACAGCGAGGATCAACCTTTAGGAATAAATTCATCGTGACACTGCGAGGATCAATATTCAGGAATCAATTCACCATAATACAGCGAGGATCAACATTCAGGAATCAATTCCTCGTGACACAGCGAGGATCAACATTCAGGAATCAATTCACCGTAATACAGCGAGGATCAATATTCAGGAATCAATTCACGGTGACATTGCGAGGATCAATATTCAGGAATCAATTCACTGTGACACAGCGAGGATCAATATTCAGGAATCAATTCACCGTGACACAGCGAGGATCAATATTCAGGAATCAATTCACTGTGACACCGCGAGGATCAATATTCAGGAATCAATTCACAGTGACATAGCGAAGATCAATGTTCAGGAACCAATTCACCGTGACACAGAGAGGATCAATATTCAGGAATCAATTCACTATGACACAGCGAGGATCAATATTCAGGAATCAGTTCACCGTGACACAGCAAGGATCAATATTCAGGAATCAATTCACCGTGACACAGTGAGGACCAATATTCAGGAATCAATTCACTGTGACACAGAGAGGATCAATATTCAGGAATCAATTCACTGTAACACAGCGAGGATCAATATTCAGGAATCAATTCACTGTGACACAGCGAGGATCAATATTCAGGAATCACTTCACCGTGACACAGCGAGGTTCAATATTCAGGAATCAATTCACTGTGACACAGAGAGGATCAATATTCAGGAATCAATTCACTGTAACACAGCGAGGATCAATATTCAGGAATCAATTCACTGTGACACAGCGAGGATCAATATTCAGGAATCACTTCACCGTGACACAGCGAGGTTCAATATTCAGGAATCAATTCACTGTGACACAGAGAGGATCAATATTCAGGAATCAATTCACTGTAACACAGCGAGGATCAATATTCAGGAATCAATTCGCCGTGACACAGCGAGGATCAATATTCAGGAATCGATTCACCGTGACACAGCGAGGATCAATATTCAGGAATCAATTCAACCTGACACAGCGAGGATCAATATTCAGGAATAAATTCAACCTGACACAACGAGGATCAATATTCAGGAATCAATTCAACGTGACACAGCGAGGATCAATATTCAGGAATCAATTCACTGTGACACAGCGAGTATCAATATTCAGGAATCAATTTATCGTGACATCGCAAGGATCAATATTCAGGAATCAATTCACCGTGACGCAGCGAGGATCAATATTCAGGAATCAATGCACCGTGACACCGCGAGGATCAATATTCAGGAATGAATTCACTGTGACACAGCGAGGATCAATATTCAGGAATCAATTCACCGTGACACAGCGAGGATCAATATTCAGGAATAAATTCACCGAAACACAGCGAGGTTCAATATTCAGGAATCAATTCACTGTGACATAGTGAGGATCAATATTCAGGAATCATTTCACCGTGACACAGCGAGGATCAATATTCAGGAACCAATTCACCGTAAACAGTGAGGATCAATATTCAGGAATAAATTCACCGAAACACAGCGAGGATCAATATTCAGGAATCAATTCACTGTGACACAGCGAGGATCAATATTCAGGAATCAATTCACCGTGACACCGCGAGGATCAATATTCAGGAATGAATTCACTGTGACACAGCGAGGATCAATATTCAGGAATCAATTCACCGTGACACAGCGAGGATCAATATTCAGGAATAAATTCACCGAAACACAGCGAGGTTCAATATTCAGGAATCAATTCACTGTGACATAGTGAGGATCAATATTCAGGAATCATTTCACCGTGACGCAGCGAGGATCAATATTCAGGAACCAATTCACCGTAAACAGTGAGGATCAATATTCAGGAATAAATTCACCGAAACACAGCGAGGATCAATATTCAGGATTCAATTCACTGTGACACAGCGAGGATCAACCTTTAGGAATAAATTCATCGTGACACTGCGAGGATCAATATTCAGGAATCAATTCACCATAATACAGCGAGGATCAACATTCAGGAATCAATTCCTCGTGACACAGCGAGGATCAATATTC
This sequence comes from Chiloscyllium punctatum, assembly GCF_047496795.1. Lineage (NCBI taxonomy): Eukaryota > Metazoa > Chordata > Chondrichthyes > Orectolobiformes > Hemiscylliidae > Chiloscyllium > Chiloscyllium punctatum. The sequence goes on from NC_092766.1 coordinate 4,908,180, forward strand.
AGGAATCAATTCACCGTAATACAGCGAGAATCAATATTCAGGAATCAATTCACGGTGACATTGCGAGGATTAATATTCAGGAATCAATTCACTGTGCCACAGCGAGAATCAATATTCAGGAATCAATTCACTGTGACACCGCGAGGATCAATATTCAGGAATCAATTCACAGTGACATAGCGAAGATCAATGTTCAGGAACCAATTCACCGTGACACAGAGAGGATCAATATTCAGGAATCAATTCACTGTGACACAGTGAGGACCAATATTCAGGAATCAATTCACTGTGACACAGAGAGGATCAATATTCAGGAATCAATTCACTGTAACACAGCGAGGATCAATATTCAGGAATCAATTCACAGTGACACAGCGAGGATCAATATTCAGGAATCAATTCGCCGTGACACAGCGAGGATCAATATTCAGGAATCGATTCACCGTGACACAGCGAGGATCAATATTCAGGAATCAATTCAACCTGACACAGGGACGATCAATATTCAGGAATAAATTCAACCTGACACAACGAGGATCAATATTCAGGAATCAATTCAACGTGACACAGCGAGGATCAATATTCAGGAATCAATTCACCGTGACACAGCGAGTATCAATATTCAGGAATCAATTTATCGTGACATCGCGAGGATCAATATTCAGGAATCAATTCACCGTGATACAGCGAGGATCAATATTCAGGAATCAATTCACTGTGACACCGCGAGGATCAATATTCAGGAATCAATTCACAGTGACATAGCGAAGATCAATGTTCAGGAACCAATTCACCGTGACACAGCGAGGATCAATATTCAGGAATCAATTCACCGTGACACAGCGAGGATCAATATTCAGGAATCAATTCACAGTGACACAGCGAGGATCAATATTCAGGAATCAATTCACTGTGACACAGCGAGGATCAATACTCAGGATTCAATTCACTGTGACACAGCGAGGATCAATACTCAGGATTCAATTCACTGTGACACAGCGAGGATCAACCTTTAGGAATAAATTCATCGTGACACTGCGAGGATCAATATTCAGGAATCAATTCACCATAATACAGCGAGGATCAACATTCAGGAATCAATTCCTCGTGACACAGCAAGGATCAACATTCAGGAATCAATTCACTGTGACACCGCGAGGATCAATATTCAGGAATCAATTCACAGTGACATAGCGAAGATCAATGTTCAGGAACCAATTCACCGTGACACAGAGAGGATCAATATTCAGGAATCAATTCACTGTGACACCGCGAGGATCAATATTCAGGAATCAATTCACAGTGACATAGCGAGGATCAATATTCAGGAATCAATTCACTGTGACACAGCGAGGATCAATACTCAGGATTCAATTCACTGTGACACAGCGAGGATCAATACTCAGGATTCAATTCACTGTGACACAGCGAGGATCAACCTTTAGGAATAAATTCATCGTGACACTGCGAGGATCAATATTCAGGAATCAATTCACCATAATACAGCGAGGATCAACATTCAGGAATCAATTCCTCGTGACACAGCGAGGATCAACATTCAGGAATCAATTCACTGTGACACCGCGAGGATCAATATTCAGGAATCAATTCACAGTGACATAGCGAAGATCAATGTTCAGGAACCAATTCACCGTGACACAGAGAGGATCAATATTCAGGAATCAATTCACTGTGACACCGCGAGGATCAATATTCAGGAATCAATTCACAGTGACATAGCGAAGATCAATGTTCAGGAACCAATTCAACGTGACACAGCGAGGATCAATATTCAGGAATCAATTCACTGTGACACAGCGAGTATCAATATTCAGGAATCAATTTATCGTGACATCGCGAGGATCAATATTCAGGAATCAATTCACCGTGATACAGCGAGGATCAATATTCAGGAATCAATTCACTGTGACACCGCGAGGATCAATATTCAGGAATCAATTCACAGTGACATAGCGAAGATCAATGTTCAGGAACCAATTCACCGTGACACAGCGAGGATCAATATTCAGGAATCAATTCACCGTGACACAGCGAGGATCAATATTCAGGAATCAATTCACAGTGACACAGCGAGGATCAATACTCAGGATTCAATTCACTGTGACACAGCGAGGATCAATACTCAGGATTCAATTCACTGTGACACAGCGAGGATCAACCTTTAGGAATAAATTCATCGTGACACTGCGAGGATCAATATTCAGGAATCAATTCACCATAATACAGCGAGGATCAACATTCAGGAATCAATTCCTCGTGACACAGCAAGGATCAACATTCAGGAATCAATTCACTGTGACACCGCGAGGATCAATATTCAGGAATCAATTCACAGTGACATAGCGAAGATCAATGTTCAGGAACCAATTCACCGTGACACAGAGAGGATCAATATTCAGGAATCAATTCACTGTGACACCGCGAGGATCAATATTCAGGAATCAATTCAACCTGACACAGGGACGATCAATATTCAGGAATAAATTCAACCTGACACAACGAGGATCAATATTCAGGAATCAATTCAACGTGACACAGCGAGGATCAATATTCAGGAATCAATTCACCGTGACACAGCGAGTATCAATATTCAGGAATCAATTTATCGTGACATCGCGAGGATCAATATTCAGGAATCAATTCACCGTGATACAGCGAGGATCAATATTCAGGAATCAATTCACTGTGACACCGCGAGGATCAATATTCAGGAATCAATTCACAGTGACATAGCGAAGATCAATGTTCAGGAACCAATTCACCGTGACACAGCGAGGATCAATATTCAGGAATCAATTCACCGTGACACAGCGAGGATCAATATTCAGGAATCAATTCACAGTGACACAGCGAGGATCAATATTCAGGAATCAATTCACCGTGACACAGCGAGGATCAATATTCAGGAATCGATTCACCGTGACACAGCGAGGATCAATATTCAGGAATCAATTCACCGTGACACAGCAAGGATCAATATTCAGGAATCAATTCAACCTGACACAGCGAGGATCGATATTCAGGAATCAATTCAACCTGACACAACGAGGATCAATATTCAGGAATCAATTCAACGTGACACAGCGAGGATCAATATTCAGGAATCAATTCATGTGAGAGAGCGAGGATCAGTATTCAGGAATCAATTTATCGTGGCATCGCGAGGATCAATATTCAGCAATCAATTCACCGTGACACAGCGAGGATCAATATTCAGGAATCAATTCACTGTGACACCGCGAGGATCAATATTCAGGAATGAATTCACTGTGACACAGCGAGGATCAATATTCAGGACTCAATTCACCGTGACACAGCGAGGATCAATATTCAGGAATCAATTCACTGTGACACAGCGAGGATCAATACTCAGGATTCAATTCACTGTGACACAGCGAGGATCAATACTCAGGATTCAATTCACTGTGACACAGCGAGGATCAACCTTTAGGAATAAATTCATCGTGACACTGCGAGGATCAATATTCAGGAATCAATTCACCATAATACAGCGAGGATCAACATTCAGGAATCAATTCCTCGTGACACAGCGAGGATCAACATTCAGGAATCAATTCACCGTAATACAGCGAGGATCAATATTCAGGAATCAATTCACGGTGACATTGCGAGGATCAATATTCAGGAATCAATTCACTGTGACACAGCGAGGATCAATATTCAGGAATCAATTCACCGTGACACAGCGAGGATCAATATTCAGGAATCAATTCACTGTGACACCGCGAGGATCAATATTCAGGAATCAATTCACAGTGACATAGCGAAGATCAATGTTCAGGAACCAATTCACCGTGACACAGAGAGGATCAATATTCAGGAATCAATTCACTGTGACACAGCGAGGATCAATATTCAGGAATCAATTCACCGTGACACAGCAAGGATCAATATTCAGGAATCAATTCACCGTGACACAGTGAGGACCAATATTCAGGAATCAATTCACTGTGACACAGAGAGGATCAATATTCAGGAATCAATTCACTGTAACACAGCGAGGATCAATATTCAGGAATCAATTCACTGTGACACAGCGAGGATCAATATTCAGGAATCACTTCACCGTGACACAGCGAGGTTCAATATTCAGGAATCAATTCACTGTGACACAGAGAGGATCAATATTCAGGAATCAATTCACTGTAACACAGCGAGGATCAATATTCAGGAATCAATTCACTGTGACACAGCGAGAATCAATATTCAGGAATCACTTCACCGTGACACAGCGAGGTTCAATATTCAGGAATCAATTCACTGTGACACAGAGAGGATCAATATTCAGGAATCAATTCACTGTAACACTGCGAGGATCAATATTCAGGAATCAATTCGCCGTGACACAGCGAGGATCAATATTCAGGAATCGATTCACCGTGACACAGCGAGGATCAATATTCAGGAATCGATTCACCGTGACACAGCGAGGATCAATATTCAGGAATCAATTCAACCTGACACAGCGAGGATCAATATTCAGGAATAAATTCAACCTGACACAACGAGGATCAATATTCAGGAATCAATTCAACGTGACACAGCGAGGATCAATATTCAGGAATCAATTCACTGTGACACAGCGAGTATCAATATTCAGGACTCAATTCACCGTGACACAGCGAGGATCAATATTCAGGACTCAATTCACCGTGACACAGCGAGGATCAATATTCAGGAATCAATTCACTGTGACACAGCGAGGATCAATACTCAGGATTCAATTCACTGTGACACAGCGAGGATCAATACTCAGGATTCAATTCACTGTGACACAGCGAGGATCAACCTTTAGGAATAAATTCATCGTGACACTGCGAGGATCAATATTCAGGAATCAATTCACCATAATACAGCGAGGATCAACATTCAGGAATCAATTCCTCGTGACACAGCGAGGATCAACATTCAGGAATCAATTCACCGTAATACAGCGAGGATCAATATTCAGGAATCAATTCACGGTGACATTGCGAGGATCAATATTCAGGAATCAATTCACTGTGACACAGCGAGGATCAATATTCAGGAATCAATTCACCGTGACACAGCGAGGATCAATATTCAGGAATCAATTCACTGTGACACCGCGAGGATCAATATTCAGGAATCAATTCACAGTGACATAGCGAAGATCAATGTTCAGGAACCAATTCACCGTGACACAGAGAGGATCAATATTCAGGAATCAATTCACTATGACACAGCGAGGATCAATATTCAGGAATCAGTTCACCGTGACACAGCAAGGATCAATATTCAGGAATCAATTCACCGTGACACAGTGAGGACCAATATTCAGGAATCAATTCACTGTGACACAGAGAGGATCAATATTCAGGAATCAATTCACTGTAACACAGCGAGGATCAATATTCAGGAATCAATTCACTGTGACACAGCGAGGATCAATATTCAGGAATCACTTCACCGTGACACAGCGAGGTTCAATATTCAGGAATCAATTCACTGTGACACAGAGAGGATCAATATTCAGGAATCAATTCACTGTAACACAGCGAGGATCAATATTCAGGAATCAATTCACTGTGACACAGCGAGGATCAATATTCAGGAATCACTTCACCGTGACACAGCGAGGTTCAATATTCAGGAATCAATTCACTGTGACACAGAGAGGATCAATATTCAGGAATCAATTCACTGTAACACAGCGAGGATCAATATTCAGGAATCAATTCGCCGTGACACAGCGAGGATCAATATTCAGGAATCGATTCACCGTGACACAGCGAGGATCAATATTCAGGAATCAATTCAACCTGACACAGCGAGGATCAATATTCAGGAATAAATTCAACCTGACACAACGAGGATCAATATTCAGGAATCAATTCAACGTGACACAGCGAGGATCAATATTCAGGAATCAATTCACTGTGACACAGCGAGTATCAATATTCAGGAATCAATTTATCGTGACATCGCAAGGATCAATATTCAGGAATCAATTCACCGTGACGCAGCGAGGATCAATATTCAGGAATCAATGCACCGTGACACCGCGAGGATCAATATTCAGGAATGAATTCACTGTGACACAGCGAGGATCAATATTCAGGAATCAATTCACCGTGACACAGCGAGGATCAATATTCAGGAATAAATTCACCGAAACACAGCGAGGTTCAATATTCAGGAATCAATTCACTGTGACATAGTGAGGATCAATATTCAGGAATCATTTCACCGTGACACAGCGAGGATCAATATTCAGGAACCAATTCACCGTAAACAGTGAGGATCAATATTCAGGAATAAATTCACCGAAACACAGCGAGGATCAATATTCAGGAATCAATTCACTGTGACACAGCGAGGATCAATATTCAGGAATCAATTCACCGTGACACCGCGAGGATCAATATTCAGGAATGAATTCACTGTGACACAGCGAGGATCAATATTCAGGAATCAATTCACCGTGACACAGCGAGGATCAATATTCAGGAATAAATTCACCGAAACACAGCGAGGTTCAATATTCAGGAATCAATTCACTGTGACATAGTGAGGATCAATATTCAGGAATCATTTCACCGTGACGCAGCGAGGATCAATATTCAGGAACCAATTCACCGTAAACAGTGAGGATCAATATTCAGGAATAAATTCACCGAAACACAGCGAGGATCAATATTCAGGATTCAATTCACTGTGACACAGCGAGGATCAACCTTTAGGAATAAATTCATCGTGACACTGCGAGGATCAATATTCAGGAATCAATTCACCATAATACAGCGAGGATCAACATTCAGGAATCAATTCCTCGTGACACAGCGAGGATCAATATTCAGGAATCAATTCACCGTAATACAGCGAGAATCAATATTCAGGAATCAATTCACGGTGACATTGCGAGGATTAATATTCAGGAATCAATTCACTGTGCCACAGCGAGAATCAATATTCAGGAATCAATTCACTGTGACACCGCGAGGATCAATATTCAGGAATCAATTCACAGTGACATAGCGAAGATCAATGTTCAGGAACCAATTCACCGTGACACAGAGAGGATCAATATTCAGGAATCAATTCACTGTGACACAGTGAGGACCAATATTCAGGAATCAATTCACTGTGACACAGAGAGGATCAATATTCAGGAATCAATTCACTGTAACACAGCGAGGATCAATATTCAGGAATCAATTCACAGTGACACAGCGAGGATCAATATTCAGGAATCAATTCGCCGTGACACAGCGAGGATCAATATTCAGGAATCGATTCACCGTGACACAGCGAGGATCAATATTCAGGAATCAATTCAACCTGACACAGGGACGATCAATATTCAGGAATAAATTCAACCTGACACAACGAGGATCAATATTCAGGAATCAATTCAACGTGACACAGCGAGGATCAATATTCAGGAATCAATTCACCGTGACACAGCGAGTATCAATATTCAGGAATCAATTTATCGTGACATCGCGAGGATCAATATTCAGGAATCAATTCACCGTGATACAGCGAGGATCAATATTCAGGAATCAATTCACTGTGACACCGCGAGGATCAATATTCAGGAATCAATTCACAGTGACATAGCGAAGATCAATGTTCAGGAACCAATTCACCGTGACACAGCGAGGATCAATATTCAGGAATCAATTCACCGTGACACAGCGAGGATCAATATTCAGGAATCAATTCACAGTGACACAGCGAGGATCAATATTCAGGAATCAATTCACTGTGACACAGCGAGGATCAATACTCAGGATTCAATTCACTGTGACACAGCGAGGATCAATACTCAGGATTCAATTCACTGTGACACAGCGAGGATCAACCTTTAGGAATAAATTCATCGTGACACTGCGAGGATCAATATTCAGGAATCAATTCACCATAATACAGCGAGGATCAACATTCAGGAATCAATTCCTCGTGACACAGCAAGGATCAACATTCAGGAATCAATTCACTGTGACACCGCGAGGATCAATATTCAGGAATCAATTCACAGTGACATAGCGAAGATCAATGTTCAGGAACCAATTCACCGTGACACAGAGAGGATCAATATTCAGGAATCAATTCACTGTGACACCGCGAGGATCAATATTCAGGAATCAATTCACAGTGACATAGCGAGGATCAATATTCAGGAATCAATTCACTGTGACACAGCGAGGATCAATACTCAGGATTCAATTCACTGTGACACAGCGAGGATCAATACTCAGGATTCAATTCACTGTGACACAGCGAGGATCAACCTTTAGGAATAAATTCATCGTGACACTGCGAGGATCAATATTCAGGAATCAATTCACCATAATACAGCGAGGATCAACATTCAGGAATCAATTCCTCGTGACACAGCGAGGATCAACATTCAGGAATCAATTCACTGTGACACCGCGAGGATCAATATTCAGGAATCAATTCACAGTGACATAGCGAAGATCAATGTTCAGGAACCAATTCACCGTGACACAGAGAGGATCAATATTCAGGAATCAATTCACTGTGACACCGCGAGGATCAATATTCAGGAATCAATTCACAGTGACATAGCGAAGATCAATGTTCAGGAACCAATTCAACGTGACACAGCGAGGATCAATATTCAGGAATCAATTCACTGTGACACAGCGAGTATCAATATTCAGGAATCAATTTATCGTGACATCGCGAGGATCAATATTCAGGAATCAATTCACCGTGATACAGCGAGGATCAATATTCAGGAATCAATTCACTGTGACACCGCGAGGATCAATATTCAGGAATCAATTCACAGTGACATAGCGAAGATCAATGTTCAGGAACCAATTCACCGTGACACAGCGAGGATCAATATTCAGGAATCAATTCACCGTGACACAGCGAGGATCAATATTCAGGAATCAATTCACAGTGACACAGCGAGGATCAATACTCAGGATTCAATTCACTGTGACACAGCGAGGATCAATACTCAGGATTCAATTCACTGTGACACAGCGAGGATCAACCTTTAGGAATAAATTCATCGTGACACTGCGAGGATCAATATTCAGGAATCAATTCACCATAATACAGCGAGGATCAACATTCAGGAATCAATTCCTCGTGACACAGCAAGGATCAACATTCAGGAATCAATTCACTGTGACACCGCGAGGATCAATATTCAGGAATCAATTCACAGTGACATAGCGAAGATCAATGTTCAGGAACCAATTCACCGTGACACAGAGAGGATCAATATTCAGGAATCAATTCACTGTGACACCGCGAGGATCAATATTCAGGAATCAATTCACAGTGACATAGCGAGGATCAATATTCAGGAATCAATTCACTGTGACACAGCGAGGATCAATACTCAGGATTCAATTCACTGTGACACAGCGAGGATCAATACTCAGGATTCAATTCACTGTGACACAGCGAGGATCAACCTTTAGGAATAAATTCATCGTGACACTGCGAGGATCAATATTCAGGAATCAATTCACCATAATACAGCGAGGATCAACATTCAGGAATCAATTCCTCGTGACACAGCGAGGATCAACATTCAGGAATCAATTCACCGTAATACAGCGAGGATCAATATTCAGGAATCAATTCACGGTGACATTGCGAGGATCAATATTCAGGAATCAATTCACTGTGACACAGCGAGGATCAATATTCAGGAATCAATTCACCGTGACACAGCGAGGATCAATATTCAGGAATCAATTCACTGTGACACCGCGAGGATCAATATTCAGGAATCAATTCACAGTGACATAGCGAAGATCAATGTTCAGGAACCAATTCACCGTGACACAGAGAGGATCAATATTCAGGAATCAATTCACTGTGACACAGCGAGGATCAATATTCAGGAATCAATTCACCGTGACACAGCAAGGATCAATATTCAGGAATCAATTCACCGTGACACAGTGAGGACCAATATTCAGGAATCAATTCACTGTGACACAGAGAGGATCAATATTCAGGAATCAATTCACTGTAACACAGCGAGGATCAATATTCAGGAATCAATTCACTGTGACACAGCGAGGATCAATATTCAGGAATCACTTCACCGTGACACAGCGAGGTTCAATATTCAGGAATCAATTCACTGTGACACAGAGAGGATCAATATTCAGGAATCAATTCACTGTAACACAGCGAGGATCAATATTCAGGAATCAATTCACTGTGACACAGCGAGAATCAATATTCAGGAATCACTTCACCGTGACACAGCGAGGTTCAATATTCAGGAATCAATTCACTGTGACACAGAGAGGATCAATATTCAGGAATCAATTCACTGTAACACTGCGAGGATCAATATTCAGGAATCAATTCGCCGTGACACAGCGAGGATCAATATTCAGGAATCGATTCACCGTGACACAGCGAGGATCAATATTCAGGAATCGATTCACCGTGACACAGCGAGGATCAATATTCAGGAATCAATTCAACCTGACACAGCGAGGATCAATATTCAGGAATAAATTCAACCTGACACAACGAGGATCAATATTCAGGAATCAATTCAACGTGACACAGCGAGGATCAATATTCAGGAATCAATTCACTGTGACACAGCGAGTATCAATATTCAGGACTCAATTCACCGTGACACAGCGAGGATCAATATTCAGGACTCAATTCACCGTGACACAGCGAGGATCAATATTCAGGAATCAATTCACTGTGACACAGCGAGGATCAATACTCAGGATTCAATTCACTGTGACACAGCGAGGATCAATACTCAGGATTCAATTCACTGTGACACAGCGAGGATCAACCTTTAGGAATAAATTCATCGTGACACTGCGAGGATCAATATTCAGGAATCAATTCACCATAATACAGCGAGGATCAACATTCAGGAATCAATTCCTCGTGACACAGCGAGGATCAACATTCAGGAATCAATTCACCGTAATACAGCGAGGATCAATATTCAGGAATCAATTCACGGTGACATTGCGAGGATCAATATTCAGGAATCAATTCACTGTGACACAGCGAGGATCAATATTCAGGAATCAATTCACCGTGACACAGCGAGGATCAATATTCAGGAATCAATTCACTGTGACACCGCGAGGATCAATATTCAGGAATCAATTCACAGTGACATAGCGAAGATCAATGTTCAGGAACCAATTCACCGTGACACAGAGAGGATCAATATTCAGGAATCAATTCACTATGACACAGCGAGGATCAATATTCAGGAATCAGTTCACCGTGACACAGCAAGGATCAATATTCAGGAATCAATTCACCGTGACACAGTGAGGACCAATATTCAGGAATCAATTCACTGTGACACCGCGAGGATCAATATTCAGGAATCAATTCACAGTGACATAGCGAAGATCAATGTTCAGGAACCAATTCACCGTGACACAGAGAGGATCAATATTCAGGAATCAATTCACTGTGACACAGCGAGGATCAATATTCAGGAATCAATTCACCGTGACACAGCAAGGATCAATATTCAGGAATCAATTCACCGTGACACAGTGAGGACCAATATTCAGGAATCAATTCACTGTGACACAGAGAGGATCAATATTCAGGAATCAATTCACTGTAACACAGCGAGGATCAATATTCAGGAATCAATTCACTGTGACACAGCGAGGATCAATATTCAGGAATCACTTCACCGTGACACAGCGAGGTTCAATATTCAGGAATCAATTCACTGTGACACAGAGAGGATCAATATTCAGGAATCAATTCACTGTAACACAGCGAGGATCAATATTCAGGAATCAATTCACTGTGACACAGCGAGAATCAATATTCAGGAATCACTTCACCGTGACACAGCGAGGTTCAATATTCAGGAATCAATTCACTGTGACACAGAGAGGATCAATATTCAGGAATCAATTCACTGTAACACTGCGAGGATCAATATTCAGGAATCAATTCGCCGTGACACAGCGAGGATCAATATTCAGGAATCGATTCACCGTGACACAGCGAGGATCAATATTCAGGAATCGATTCACCGTGACACAGCGAGGATCAATATTCAGGAATCAATTCAACCTGACACAGCGAGGATCAATATTCAGGAATAAATTCAACCTGACACAACGAGGATCAATATTCAGGAATCAATTCAACGTGACACAGCGAGGATCAATATTCAGGAATCAATTCACTGTGACACAGCGAGTATCAATATTCAGGACTCAATTCACCGTGACACAGCGAGGATCAATATTCAGGACTCAATTCACCGTGACACAGCGAGGATCAATATTCAGGAATCAATTCACTGTGACACAGCGAGGATCAATACTCAGGATTCAATTCACTGTGACACAGCGAGGATCAATACTCAGGATTCAATTCACTGTGACACAGCGAGGATCAACCTTTAGGAATAAATTCATCGTGACACTGCGAGGATCAATATTCAGGAATCAATTCACCATAATACAGCGAGGATCAACATTCAGGAATCAATTCCTCGTGACACAGCGAGGATCAACATTCAGGAATCAATTCACCGTAATACAGCGAGGATCAATATTCAGGAATCAATTCACGGTGACATTGCGAGGATCAATATTCAGGAATCAATTCACTGTGACACAGCGAGGATCAATATTCAGGAATCAATTCACCGTGACACAGCGAGGATCAATATTCAGGAATCAATTCACTGTGACACCGCGAGGATCAATATTCAGGAATCAATTCACAGTGACATAGCGAAGATCAATGTTCAGGAACCAATTCACCGTGACACAGAGAGGATCAATATTCAGGAATCAATTCACTATGACACAGCGAGGATCAATATTCAGGAATCAGTTCACCGTGACACAGCAAGGATCAATATTCAGGAATCAATTCACCGTGACACAGTGAGGACCAATATTCAGGAATCAATTCACTGTGACACAGAGAGGATCAATATTCAGGAATCAATTCACTGTAACACAGCGAGGATCAATATTCAGGAATCAATTCACTGTGACACAGCGAGGATCAATATTCAGGAATCACTTCACCGTGACACAGCGAGGTTCAATATTCAGGAATCAATTCACTGTGACACAGAGAGGATCAATATTCAGGAATCAATTCACTGTAACACAGCGAGGATCAATATTCAGGAATCAATTCACTGTGACACAGCGAGGATCAATATTCAGGAATCACTTCACCGTGACACAGCGAGGTTCAATATTCAGGAATCAATTCACTGTGACACAGAGAGGATCAATATTCAGGAATCAATTCACTGTAACACAGCGAGGATCAATATTCAGGAATCAATTCGCCGTGACACAGCGAGGATCAATATTCAGGAATCGATTCACCGTGACACAGCGAGGATCAATATTCAGGAATCAATTCAACCTGACACAGCGAGGATCAATATTCAGGAATAAATTCAACCTGACACAACGAGGATCAATATTCAGGAATCAATTCAACGTGACACAGCGAGGATCAATATTCAGGAATCAATTCACTGTGACACAGCGAGTATCAATATTCAGGAATCAATTTATCGTGACATCGCAAGGATCAATATTCAGGAATCAATTCACCGTGACGCAGCGAGGATCAATATTCAGGAATCAATGCACCGTGACACCGCGAGGATCAATATTCAGGAATGAATTCACTGTGACACAGCGAGGATCAATATTCAGGAATCAATTCACCGTGACACAGCGAGGATCAATATTCAGGAATAAATTCACCGAAACACAGCGAGGTTCAATATTCAGGAATCAATTCACTGTGACATAGTGAGGATCAATATTCAGGAATCATTTCACCGTGACACAGCGAGGATCAATATTCAGGAACCAATTCACCGTAAACAGTGAGGATCAATATTCAGGAATAAATTCACCGAAACACAGCGAGGATCAATATTCAGGAATCAATTCACTGTGACACAGCGAGGATCAATATTCAGGAATCAATTCACCGTGACACCGCGAGGATCAATATTCAGGAATGAATTCACTGTGACACAGCGAGGATCAATATTCAGGAATCAATTCACCGTGACACAGCGAGGATCAATATTCAGGAATAAATTCACCGAAACACAGCGAGGTTCAATATTCAGGAATCAATTCACTGTGACATAGTGAGGATCAATATTCAGGAATCATTTCACCGTGACGCAGCGAGGATCAATATTCAGGAACCAATTCACCGTAAACAGTGAGGATCAATATTCAGGAATAAATTCACCGAAACACAGCGAGGATCAATATTCAGGATTCAATTCACTGTGACACAGCGAGGATCAACCTTTAGGAATAAATTCATCGTGACACTGCGAGGATCAATATTCAGGAATCAATTCACCATAATACAGCGAGGATCAACATTCAGGAATCAATTCCTCGTGACACAGCGAGGATCAATATTCAGGAATCAATTCACCGTAATACAGCGAGAATCAATATTCAGGAATCAATTCACGGTGACATTGCGAGGATTAATATTCAGGAATCAATTCACTGTGCCACAGCGAGAATCAATATTCAGGAATCAATTCACTGTGACACCGCGAGGATCAATATTCAGGAATCAATTCACAGTGACATAGCGAAGATCAATGTTCAGGAACCAATTCACCGTGACACAGAGAGGATCAATATTCAGGAATCAATTCACTGTGACACAGTGAGGACCAATATTCAGGAATCAATTCACTGTGACACAGAGAGGATCAATATTCAGGAATCAATTCACTGTAACACAGCGAGGATCAATATTCAGGAATCAATTCACAGTGACACAGCGAGGATCAATATTCAGGAATCAATTCGCCGTGACACAGCGAGGATCAATATTCAGGAATCGATTCACCGTGACACAGCGAGGATCAATATTCAGGAATCAATTCAACCTGACACAGGGACGATCAATATTCAGGAATAAATTCAACCTGACACAACGAGGATCAATATTCAGGAATCAATTCAACGTGACACAGCGAGGATCAATATTCAGGAATCAATTCACCGTGACACAGCGAGTATCAATATTCAGGAATCAATTTATCGTGACATCGCGAGGATCAATATTCAGGAATCAATTCACCGTGATACAGCGAGGATCAATATTCAGGAATCAATTCACTGTGACACCGCGAGGATCAATATTCAGGAATCAATTCACAGTGACATAGCGAAGATCAATGTTCAGGAACCAATTCACCGTGACACAGCGAGGATCAATATTCAGGAATCAATTCACCGTGACACAGCGAGGATCAATATTCAGGAATCAATTCACAGTGACACAGCGAGGATCAATATTCAGGAATCAATTCACTGTGACACAGCGAGGATCAATACTCAGGATTCAATTCACTGTGACACAGCGAGGATCAATACTCAGGATTCAATTCACTGTGACACAGCGAGGATCAACCTTTAGGAATAAATTCATCGTGACACTGCGAGGATCAATATTCAGGAATCAATTCACCATAATACAGCGAGGATCAACATTCAGGAATCAATTCCTCGTGACACAGCAAGGATCAACATTCAGGAATCAATTCACTGTGACACCGCGAGGATCAATATTCAGGAATCAATTCACAGTGACATAGCGAAGATCAATGTTCAGGAACCAATTCACCGTGACACAGAGAGGATCAATATTCAGGAATCAATTCACTGTGACACCGCGAGGATCAATATTCAGGAATCAATTCACAGTGACATAGCGAGGATCAATATTCAGGAATCAATTCACTGTGACACAGCGAGGATCAATACTCAGGATTCAATTCACTGTGACACAGCGAGGATCAATACTCAGGATTCAATTCACTGTGACACAGCGAGGATCAACCTTTAGGAATAAATTCATCGTGACACTGCGAGGATCAATATTCAGGAATCAATTCACCATAATACAGCGAGGATCAACATTCAGGAATCAATTCCTCGTGACACAGCGAGGATCAACATTCAGGAATCAATTCACTGTGACACCGCGAGGATCAATATTCAGGAATCAATTCACAGTGACATAGCGAAGATCAATGTTCAGGAACCAATTCACCGTGACACAGAGAGGATCAATATTCAGGAATCAATTCACTGTGACACCGCGAGGATCAATATTCAGGAATCAATTCACAGTGACATAGCGAAGATCAATGTTCAGGAACCAATTCAACGTGACACAGCGAGGATCAATATTCAGGAATCAATTCACTGTGACACAGCGAGTATCAATATTCAGGAATCAATTTATCGTGACATCGCGAGGATCAATATTCAGGAATCAATTCACCGTGATACAGCGAGGATCAATATTCAGGAATCAATTCACTGTGACACCGCGAGGATCAATATTCAGGAATCAATTCACAGTGACATAGCGAAGATCAATGTTCAGGAACCAATTCACCGTGACACAGCGAGGATCAATATTCAGGAATCAATTCACCGTGACACAGCGAGGATCAATATTCAGGAATCAATTCACAGTGACACAGCGAGGATCAATACTCAGGATTCAATTCACTGTGACACAGCGAGGATCAATACTCAGGATTCAATTCACTGTGACACAGCGAGGATCAACCTTTAGGAATAAATTCATCGTGACACTGCGAGGATCAATATTCAGGAATCAATTCACCATAATACAGCGAGGATCAACATTCAGGAATCAATTCCTCGTGACACAGCAAGGATCAACATTCAGGAATCAATTCACTGTGACACCGCGAGGATCAATATTCAGGAATCAATTCACAGTGACATAGCGAAGATCAATGTTCAGGAACCAATTCACCGTGACACAGAGAGGATCAATATTCAGGAATCAATTCACTGTGACACCGCGAGGATCAATATTCAGGAATCAATTCACAGTGACATAGCGAGGATCAATATTCAGGAATCAATTCACTGTGACACAGCGAGGATCAATACTCAGGATTCAATTCACTGTGACACAGCGAGGATCAATACTCAGGATTCAATTCACTGTGACACAGCGAGGATCAACCTTTAGGAATAAATTCATCGTGACACTGCGAGGATCAATATTCAGGAATCAATTCACCATAATACAGCGAGGATCAACATTCAGGAATCAATTCCTCGTGACACAGCGAGGATCAACATTCAGGAATCAATTCACCGTAATACAGCGAGGATCAATATTCAGGAATCAATTCACGGTGACATTGCGAGGATCAATATTCAGGAATCAATTCACTGTGACACAGCGAGGATCAATATTCAGGAATCAATTCACCGTGACACAGCGAGGATCAATATTCAGGAATCAATTCACTGTGACACCGCGAGGATCAATATTCAGGAATCAATTCACAGTGACATAGCGAAGATCAATGTTCAGGAACCAATTCACCGTGACACAGAGAGGATCAATATTCAGGAATCAATTCACTGTGACACAGCGAGGATCAATATTCAGGAATCAATTCACCGTGACACAGCAAGGATCAATATTCAGGAATCAATTCACCGTGACACAGTGAGGACCAATATTCAGGAATCAATTCACTGTGACACAGAGAGGATCAATATTCAGGAATCAATTCACTGTAACACAGCGAGGATCAATATTCAGGAATCAATTCACTGTGACACAGCGAGGATCAATATTCAGGAATCACTTCACCGTGACACAGCGAGGTTCAATATTCAGGAATCAATTCACTGTGACACAGAGAGGATCAATATTCAGGAATCAATTCACTGTAACACAGCGAGGATCAATATTCAGGAATCAATTCACTGTGACACAGCGAGAATCAATATTCAGGAATCACTTCACCGTGACACAGCGAGGTTCAATATTCAGGAATCAATTCACTGTGACACAGAGAGGATCAATATTCAGGAATCAATTCACTGTAACACTGCGAGGATCAATATTCAGGAATCAATTCGCCGTGACACAGCGAGGATCAATATTCAGGAATCGATTCACCGTGACACAGCGAGGATCAATATTCAGGAATCGATTCACCGTGACACAGCGAGGATCAATATTCAGGAATCAATTCAACCTGACACAGCGAGGATCAATATTCAGGAATAAATTCAACCTGACACAACGAGGATCAATATTCAGGAATCAATTCAACGTGACACAGCGAGGATCAATATTCAGGAATCAATTCACTGTGACACAGCGAGTATCAATATTCAGGACTCAATTCACCGTGACACAGCGAGGATCAATATTCAGGACTCAATTCACCGTGACACAGCGAGGATCAATATTCAGGAATCAATTCACTGTGACACAGCGAGGATCAATACTCAGGATTCAATTCACTGTGACACAGCGAGGATCAATACTCAGGATTCAATTCACTGTGACACAGCGAGGATCAACCTTTAGGAATAAATTCATCGTGACACTGCGAGGATCAATATTCAGGAATCAATTCACCATAATACAGCGAGGATCAACATTCAGGAATCAATTCCTCGTGACACAGCGAGGATCAACATTCAGGAATCAATTCACCGTAATACAGCGAGGATCAATATTCAGGAATCAATTCACGGTGACATTGCGAGGATCAATATTCAGGAATCAATTCACTGTGACACAGCGAGGATCAATATTCAGGAATCAATTCACCGTGACACAGCGAGGATCAATATTCAGGAATCAATTCACTGTGACACCGCGAGGATCAATATTCAGGAATCAATTCACAGTGACATAGCGAAGATCAATGTTCAGGAACCAATTCACCGTGACACAGA
Source organism: Chiloscyllium punctatum (assembly GCF_047496795.1). NCBI lineage: Eukaryota > Metazoa > Chordata > Chondrichthyes > Orectolobiformes > Hemiscylliidae > Chiloscyllium > Chiloscyllium punctatum. The sequence goes on from NC_092766.1 coordinate 4,926,998, forward strand.
GAGGATCAATATTCAGGAATCAATTCACTATGACACAGCGAGGATCAATATTCAGGAATCAGTTCACCGTGACACAGCAAGGATCAATATTCAGGAATCAATTCACCGTGACACAGTGAGGACCAATATTCAGGAATCAATTCACTGTGACACAGAGAGGATCAATATTCAGGAATCAATTCACTGTAACACAGCGAGGATCAATATTCAGGAATCAATTCACTGTGACACAGCGAGGATCAATATTCAGGAATCACTTCACCGTGACACAGCGAGGTTCAATATTCAGGAATCAATTCACTGTGACACAGAGAGGATCAATATTCAGGAATCAATTCACTGTAACACAGCGAGGATCAATATTCAGGAATCAATTCACTGTGACACAGCGAGGATCAATATTCAGGAATCACTTCACCGTGACACAGCGAGGTTCAATATTCAGGAATCAATTCACTGTGACACAGAGAGGATCAATATTCAGGAATCAATTCACTGTAACACAGCGAGGATCAATATTCAGGAATCAATTCGCCGTGACACAGCGAGGATCAATATTCAGGAATCGATTCACCGTGACACAGCGAGGATCAATATTCAGGAATCAATTCAACCTGACACAGCGAGGATCAATATTCAGGAATAAATTCAACCTGACACAACGAGGATCAATATTCAGGAATCAATTCAACGTGACACAGCGAGGATCAATATTCAGGAATCAATTCACTGTGACACAGCGAGTATCAATATTCAGGAATCAATTTATCGTGACATCGCAAGGATCAATATTCAGGAATCAATTCACCGTGACGCAGCGAGGATCAATATTCAGGAATCAATGCACTGTGACACCGCGAGGATCAATATTCAGGAATGAATTCACTGTGACACAGCGAGGATCAATATTCAGGAATCAATTCACCGTGACACAGCGAGGATCAATATTCAGGAATAAATTCACCGAAACACAGCGAGGTTCAATATTCAGGAATCAATTCACTGTGACATAGTGAGGATCAATATTCAGGAATCATTTCACCGTGACACAGCGAGGATTATTTATTCAGGAACCAATTCACCGTAAACAGTGAGGATCAATATTCAGGAATAAATTCACCGAAACACAGCGAGGATCAATATTCAGGAATCAATTCACTGTGACACAGCGAGGATCAATATTCAGGAATCAATTCACCGTGACACCGCGAGGATCAATATTCAGGAATGAATTCACTGTGACACAGCGAGGATCAATATTCAGGAATCAATTCACCGTGACACAGCGAGGATCAATATTCAGGAATAAATTCACCGAAACACAGCGAGGTTCAATATTCAGGAATCAATTCACTGTGACATAGTGAGGATCAATATTCAGGAATCATTTCACTGTGACGCAGCGAGGATCAATATTCAGGAACCAATTCACCGTAAACAGTGAGGATCAATATTCAGGAATAAATTCACCGAAACACAGCGAGGATCAATATTCAGGATTCAATTCACTGTGACACAGCGAGGATCAACCTTTAGGAATAAATTCATCGTGACACTGCGAGGATCAATATTCAGGAATCAATTCACCATAATACAGCGAGGATCAACATTCAGGAATCAATTCCTCGTGACACAGCGAGGATCAATATTCAGGAATCAATTCACCGTAATACAGCGAGAATCAATATTCAGGAATCAATTCACGGTGACATTGCGAGGATTAATATTCAGGAATCAATTCACTGTGCCACAGCGAGAATCAATATTCAGGAATCAATTCACTGTGACACCGCGAGGATCAATATTCAGGAATCAATTCACAGTGACATAGCGAAGATCAATGTTCAGGAACCAATTCACCGTGACACAGAGAGGATCAATATTCAGGAATCAATTCACTGTGACACAGTGAGGACCAATATTCAGGAATCAATTCACTGTGACACAGAGAGGATCAATATTCAGGAATCAATTCACTGTAACACAGCGAGGATCAATATTCAGGAATCAATTCACAGTGACACAGCGAGGATCAATATTCAGGAATCAATTCGCCGTGACACAGCGAGGATCAATATTCAGGAATCGATTCACCGTGACACAGCGAGGATCAATATTCAGGAATCAATTCAACCTGACACAGGGACGATCAATATTCAGGAATAAATTCAACCTGACACAACGAGGATCAATATTCAGGAATCAATTCAACGTGACACAGCGAGGATCAATATTCAGGAATCAATTCACCGTGACACAGCGAGTATCAATATTCAGGAATCAATTTATCGTGACATCGCGAGGATCAATATTCAGGAATCAATTCACCGTGATACAGCGAGGATCAATATTCAGGAATCAATTCACTGTGACACCGCGAGGATCAATATTCAGGAATCAATTCACAGTGACATAGCGAAGATCAATGTTCAGGAACCAATTCACCGTGACACAGCGAGGATCAATATTCAGGAATCAATTCACCGTGACACAGCGAGGATCAATATTCAGGAATCAATTCACAGTGACACAGCGAGGATCAATATTCAGGAATCAATTCACCGTGACACAGCGAGGATCAATATTCAGGAATCGATTCACCGTGACACAGCGAGGATCAATATTCAGGAATCAATTCACCGTGACACAGCAAGGATCAATATTCAGGAATCAATTCAACCTGACACAGCGAGGATCGATATTCAGGAATCAATTCAACCTGACACAACGAGGATCAATATTCAGGAATCAATTCAACGTGACACAGCGAGGATCAATATTCAGGAATCAATTCATGTGAGAGAGCGAGGATCAGTATTCAGGAATCAATTTATCGTGACATCGCGAGGATCAATATTCAGCAATCAATTCACCGTGACGCAGCGAGGATCAATATTCAGGAATCAATTCACTGTGACACCGCGAGGATCAATATTCAGGAATGAATTCACTGTGACACAGCGAGGATCAATATTCAGGACTCAATTCACCGTGACACAGCGAGGATCAATATTCAGGAATCAATTCACTGTGACACAGCGAGGATCAATACTCAGGATTCAATTCACTGTGACACAGCGAGGATCAATACTCAGGATTCAATTCACTGTGACACAGCGAGGATCAACCTTTAGGAATAAATTCATTGTGACACTGCGAGGATCAATATTCAGGAATCAATTCACCATAATACAGCGAGGATCAACATTCAGGAATCAATTCCTCGTGACACAGCGAGGATCAATATTCAGGAATCAATTCACCGTAATACAGCGAGAATCAATATTCAGGAATCAATTCACGGTGACATTGCGAGGATTAATATTCAGGAATCAATTCACTGTGACACAGCGAGGATCAATATTCAGGAATCAATTCACCGTGACACAGCGAGGATCAATATTCAGGAATCAATTCACTGTGACACCGCGAGGATCAATATTCAGGAATCAATTCACATTGACATAGCGAAGATCAATGTTCAGGAACCAATTCACCGTGACACAGAGAGGATCAATATTCAGGAATCAATTCACTGTGACACAGTGAGGACCAATATTCAGGAATCAATTCACTGTGACACAGAGAGGATCAATATTCAGGAATCAATTCACTGTAACACAGCGAGGATCAATATTCAGGAATCAATTCACAGTGACACAGCGAGGATCAATATTCAGGAATCAATTCGCCGTGACACAGCGAGGATCAATATTCAGGAATCGATTCACCGTGACACAGCGAGGATCAATATTCAGGAATCAATTCAACCTGACACAGGGAGGATCAATATTCAGGAATAAATTCAACCTGACACAACGAGGATCAATATTCAGGAATCAATTCACCGTAATACAGCGAGGATCAATATTCAGGAATCAATTCACCGTGACACAGCGAGTATCAATATTCAGGAATCAATTTATCGTGACATCGCGAGGATCAATATTCAGGAATCAATTCACCGTGATACAGCGAGGATCAATATTCAGGAATCAATTCACTGTGACACCGCGAGGATCAATATTCAGGAATCAATTCACAGTGACATAGCGAAGATCAATGTTCAGGAACCAATTCACCGTGACACAGCGAGGATCAATATTCAGGAATCAATTCACCGTGACACAGCGAGGATCAATATTCAGGAATCAATTCACAGTGACACAGCGAGGATCAATATTCAGGAATCAATTCACCGTGACACAGCGAGGATCAATATTCAGGAATCGATTCACCGTGACACAGCGAGGATCAATATTCAGGAATCAATTCACCGTGACACAGCAAGGATCAATATTCAGGAATCAATTCAACCTGACACAGCGAGGATCGATATTCAGGAATCAATTCAACCTGACACAACGAGGATCAATATTCAGGAATCAATTCAACGTGACACAGCGAGGATCAATATTCAGGAATCAATTCATGTGAGAGAGCGAGGATCAGTATTCAGGAATCAATTTATCGTGACATCGCGAGGATCAATATTCAGCAATCAATTCACCGTGACGCAGCGAGGATCAATATTCAGGAATCAATTCACTGTGACACCGCGAGGATCAATATTCAGGAATGAATTCACTGTGACACAGCGAGGATCAATATTCAGGACTCAATTCACCGTGACACAGCGAGGATCAATATTCAGGAATCAATTCACTGTGACACAGCGAGGATCAATACTCAGGATTCAATTCACTGTGACACAGCGAGGATCAATACTCAGGATTCAATTCACTGTGACACAGCGAGGATCAACCTTTAGGAATAAATTCATCGTGACACTGCGAGGATCAATATTCAGGAATCAATTCACCATAATACAGCGAGGATCAACATTCAGGAATCAATTCCTCGTGACACAGCGAGGATCAATATTCAGGAATCAATTCACCGTAATACAGCGAGAATCAATATTCAGGAATCAATTCACGGTGACATTGCGAGGATTAATATTCAGGAATCAATTCACTGTGACACAGCGAGGATCAATATTCAGGAATCAATTCACCGTGACACAGCGAGGATCAATATTCAGGAATCAATTCACTGTGACACCGCGAGGATCAATATTCAGGAATCAATTCACAGTGACATAGCGAAGATCAATGTTCAGGAACCAATTCACCGTGACACAGAGAGGATCAATATTCAGGAATCAATTCACTGTGACACAGTGAGGACCAATATTCAGGAATCAATTCACTGTGACACAGAGAGGATCAATATTCAGGAATCAATTCACTGTAACACAGCGAGGATCAATATTCAGGAATCAATTCACAGTGACACAGCGAGGATCAATATTCAGGAATCAATTCGCCGTGACACAGCGAGGATCAATATTCAGGAATCGATTCACCGTGACACAGCGAGGATCAATATTCAGGAATCAATTCAACCTGACACAGCGAGGATCAATATTCAGGAATAAATTCAACCTGACACAACGAGGATCAATATTCAGGAATCAATTCAACGTGACACAGCGAGGATCAATATTCAGGAATCAATTCACCGTGACACAGCGAGTATCAATATTCAGGAATCAATTTATCGTGACATCGCGAGGATCAATATTCAGGAATCAATTCACCGTGATACAGCGAGGATCAATATTCAGGAATCAATTCACTGTGACACCGCGAGGATCAATATTCAGGAATCAATTCACAGTGACATAGCGAAGATCAATGTTCAGGAACCAATTCACCGTGACACAGCGAGGATCAATATTCAGGAATCAATTCACCGTGACACAGCGAGGATCAATATTCAGGAATCAATTCACAGTGACACAGCGAGGATCAATATTCAGGAATCAATTCACCGTGACACAGCGAGGATCAATATTCAGGAATCGATTCACCGTGACACAGCGAGGATCAATATTCAGGAATCAATTCACCGTGACACAGCAAGGATCAATATTCAGGAATCAATTCAACCTGACACAGCGAGGATCGATATTCAGGAATCAATTCAACCTGACACAACGAGGATCAATATTCAGGAATCAATTCAACGTGACACAGCGAGGATCAATATTCAGGAATCAATTCATGTGAGAGAGCGAGGATCAGTATTCAGGAATCAATTTATCGTGGCATCGCGAGGATCAATATTCAGCAATCAATTCACCGTGACACAGCGAGGATCAATATTCAGGAATCAATTCACTGTGACACCGCGAGGATCAATATTCAGGAATGAATTCACTGTGACACAGCGAGGATCAATATTCAGGACTCAATTCACCGTGACACAGCGAGGATCAATATTCAGGAATCAATTCACTGTGACACAGCGAGGATCAATACTCAGGATTCAATTCACTGTGACACAGCGAGGATCAATACTCAGGATTCAATTCACTGTGACACAGCGAGGATCAACCTTTAGGAATAAATTCATCGTGACACTGCGAGGATCAATATTCAGGAATCAATTCACCATAATACAGCGAGGATCAACATTCAGGAATCAATTCCTCGTGACACAGCGAGGATCAACATTCAGGAATCAATTCACCGTAATACAGCGAGGATCAATATTCAGGAATCAATTCACGGTGACATTGCGAGGATCAATATTCAGGAATCAATTCACTGTGACACAGCGAGGATCAATATTCAGGAATCAATTCACCGTGACACAGCGAGGATCAATATTCAGGAATCAATTCACTGTGACACCGCGAGGATCAATATTCAGGAATCAATTCACAGTGACATAGCGAAGATCAATGTTCAGGAACCAATTCACCGTGACACAGAGAGGATCAATATTCAGGAATCAATTCACTGTGACACAGCGAGGATCAATATTCAGGAATCAATTCACCGTGACACAGCAAGGATCAATATTCAGGAATCAATTCACCGTGACACAGTGAGGACCAATATTCAGGAATCAATTCACTGTGACACAGAGAGGATCAATATTCAGGAATCAATTCACTGTAACACAGCGAGGATCAATATTCAGGAATCAATTCACTGTGACACAGCGAGGATCAATATTCAGGAATCACTTCACCGTGACACAGCGAGGTTCAATATTCAGGAATCAATTCACTGTGACACAGAGAGGATCAATATTCAGGAATCAATTCACTGTAACACAGCGAGGATCAATATTCAGGAATCAATTCACTGTGACACAGCGAGAATCAATATTCAGGAATCACTTCACCGTGACACAGCGAGGTTCAATATTCAGGAATCAATTCACTGTGACACAGAGAGGATCAATATTCAGGAATCAATTCACTGTAACACTGCGAGGATCAATATTCAGGAATCAATTCGCCGTGACACAGCGAGGATCAATATTCAGGAATCGATTCACCGTGACACAGCGAGGATCAATATTCAGGAATCGATTCACCGTGACACAGCGAGGATCAATATTCAGGAATCAATTCAACCTGACACAGCGAGGATCAATATTCAGGAATAAATTCAACCTGACACAACGAGGATCAATATTCAGGAATCAATTCAACGTGACACAGCGAGGATCAATATTCAGGAATCAATTCACTGTGACACAGCGAGTATCAATATTCAGGACTCAATTCACCGTGACACAGCGAGGATCAATATTCAGGACTCAATTCACCGTGACACAGCGAGGATCAATATTCAGGAATCAATTCACTGTGACACAGCGAGGATCAATACTCAGGATTCAATTCACTGTGACACAGCGAGGATCAATACTCAGGATTCAATTCACTGTGACACAGCGAGGATCAACCTTTAGGAATAAATTCATCGTGACACTGCGAGGATCAATATTCAGGAATCAATTCACCATAATACAGCGAGGATCAACATTCAGGAATCAATTCCTCGTGACACAGCGAGGATCAACATTCAGGAATCAATTCACCGTAATACAGCGAGGATCAATATTCAGGAATCAATTCACGGTGACATTGCGAGGATCAATATTCAGGAATCAATTCACTGTGACACAGCGAGGATCAATATTCAGGAATCAATTCACCGTGACACAGCGAGGATCAATATTCAGGAATCAATTCACTGTGACACCGCGAGGATCAATATTCAGGAATCAATTCACAGTGACATAGCGAAGATCAATGTTCAGGAACCAATTCACCGTGACACAGAGAGGATCAATATTCAGGAATCAATTCACTATGACACAGCGAGGATCAATATTCAGGAATCAGTTCACCGTGACACAGCAAGGATCAATATTCAGGAATCAATTCACCGTGACACAGTGAGGACCAATATTCAGGAATCAATTCACTGTGACACAGAGAGGATCAATATTCAGGAATCAATTCACTGTAACACAGCGAGGATCAATATTCAGGAATCAATTCACTGTGACACAGCGAGGATCAATATTCAGGAATCACTTCACCGTGACACAGCGAGGTTCAATATTCAGGAATCAATTCACTGTGACACAGAGAGGATCAATATTCAGGAATCAATTCACTGTAACACAGCGAGGATCAATATTCAGGAATCAATTCACTGTGACACAGCGAGGATCAATATTCAGGAATCACTTCACCGTGACACAGCGAGGTTCAATATTCAGGAATCAATTCACTGTGACACAGAGAGGATCAATATTCAGGAATCAATTCACTGTAACACAGCGAGGATCAATATTCAGGAATCAATTCGCCGTGACACAGCGAGGATCAATATTCAGGAATCGATTCACCGTGACACAGCGAGGATCAATATTCAGGAATCAATTCAACCTGACACAGCGAGGATCAATATTCAGGAATAAATTCAACCTGACACAACGAGGATCAATATTCAGGAATCAATTCAACGTGACACAGCGAGGATCAATATTCAGGAATCAATTCACTGTGACACAGCGAGTATCAATATTCAGGAATCAATTTATCGTGACATCGCAAGGATCAATATTCAGGAATCAATTCACCGTGACGCAGCGAGGATCAATATTCAGGAATCAATGCACTGTGACACCGCGAGGATCAATATTCAGGAATGAATTCACTGTGACACAGCGAGGATCAATATTCAGGAATCAATTCACCGTGACACAGCGAGGATCAATATTCAGGAATAAATTCACCGAAACACAGCGAGGTTCAATATTCAGGAATCAATTCACTGTGACATAGTGAGGATCAATATTCAGGAATCATTTCACCGTGACACAGCGAGGATCAATATTCAGGAACCAATTCACCGTAAACAGTGAGGATCAATATTCAGGAATAAATTCACCGAAACACAGCGAGGATCAATATTCAGGAATCAATTCACTGTGACACAGCGAGGATCAATATTCAGGAATCAATTCACCGTGACACCGCGAGGATCAATATTCAGGAATGAATTCACTGTGACACAGCGAGGATCAATATTCAGGAATCAATTCACCGTGACACAGCGAGGATCAATATTCAGGAATAAATTCACCGAAACACAGCGAGGTTCAATATTCAGGAATCAATTCACTGTGACATAGTGAGGATCAATATTCAGGAATCATTTCACCGTGACGCAGCGAGGATCAATATTCAGGAACCAATTCACCGTAAACAGTGAGGATCAATATTCAGGAATAAATTCACCGAAACACAGCGAGGATCAATATTCAGGATTCAATTCACTGTGACACAGCGAGGATCAACCTTTAGGAATAAATTCATCGTGACACTGCGAGGATCAATATTCAGGAATCAATTCACCATAATACAGCGAGGATCAACATTCAGGAATCAATTCCTCGTGACACAGCGAGGATCAATATTCAGGAATCAATTCACCGTAATACAGCGAGAATCAATATTCAGGAATCAATTCACGGTGACATTGCGAGGATTAATATTCAGGAATCAATTCACTGTGCCACAGCGAGAATCAATATTCAGGAATCAATTCACTGTGACACCGCGAGGATCAATATTCAGGAATCAATTCACAGTGACATAGCGAAGATCAATGTTCAGGAACCAATTCACCGTGACACAGAGAGGATCAATATTCAGGAATCAATTCACTGTGACACAGTGAGGACCAATATTCAGGAATCAATTCACTGTGACACAGAGAGGATCAATATTCAGGAATCAATTCACTGTAACACAGCGAGGATCAATATTCAGGAATCAATTCACAGTGACACAGCGAGGATCAATATTCAGGAATCAATTCGCCGTGACACAGCGAGGATCAATATTCAGGAATCGATTCACCGTGACACAGCGAGGATCAATATTCAGGAATCAATTCAACCTGACACAGGGACGATCAATATTCAGGAATAAATTCAACCTGACACAACGAGGATCAATATTCAGGAATCAATTCAACGTGACACAGCGAGGATCAATATTCAGGAATCAATTCACCGTGACACAGCGAGTATCAATATTCAGGAATCAATTTATCGTGACATCGCGAGGATCAATATTCAGGAATCAATTCACCGTGATACAGCGAGGATCAATATTCAGGAATCAATTCACTGTGACACCGCGAGGATCAATATTCAGGAATCAATTCACAGTGACATAGCGAAGATCAATGTTCAGGAACCAATTCACCGTGACACAGCGAGGATCAATATTCAGGAATCAATTCACCGTGACACAGCGAGGATCAATATTCAGGAATCAATTCACTGTGACACAGCGAGGATCAACCTTTAGGAATAAATTCATCGTGACACTGCGAGGATCAATATTCAGGAATCAATTCACCATAATACAGCGAGGATCAACATTCAGGAATCAATTCCTCGTGACACAGCAAGGATCAACATTCAGGAATCAATTCACTGTGACACCGCGAGGATCAATATTCAGGAATCAATTCACAGTGACATAGCGAAGATCAATGTTCAGGAACCAATTCACCGTGACACAGAGAGGATCAATATTCAGGAATCAATTCACTGTGACACCGCGAGGATCAATATTCAGGAATCAATTCACAGTGACATAGCGAGGATCAATATTCAGGAATCAATTCACTGTGACACAGCGAGGATCAATACTCAGGATTCAATTCACTGTGACACAGCGAGGATCAATACTCAGGATTCAATTCACTGTGACACAGCGAGGATCAACCTTTAGGAATAAATTCATCGTGACACTGCGAGGATCAATATTCAGGAATCAATTCACCATAATACAGCGAGGATCAACATTCAGGAATCAATTCCTCGTGACACAGCGAGGATCAACATTCAGGAATCAATTCACTGTGACACCGCGAGGATCAATATTCAGGAATCAATTCACAGTGACATAGCGAAGATCAATGTTCAGGAACCAATTCACCGTGACACAGAGAGGATCAATATTCAGGAATCAATTCACTGTGACACCGCGAGGATCAATATTCAGGAATCAATTCACAGTGACATAGCGAAGATCAATGTTCAGGAACCAATTCAACGTGACACAGCGAGGATCAATATTCAGGAATCAATTCACTGTGACACAGCGAGTATCAATATTCAGGAATCAATTTATCGTGACATCGCGAGGATCAATATTCAGGAATCAATTCACCGTGATACAGCGAGGATCAATATTCAGGAATCAATTCACTGTGACACCGCGAGGATCAATATTCAGGAATCAATTCACAGTGACATAGCGAAGATCAATGTTCAGGAACCAATTCACCGTGACACAGCGAGGATCAATATTCAGGAATCAATTCACCGTGACACAGCGAGGATCAATATTCAGGAATCAATTCACAGTGACACAGCGAGGATCAATATTCAGGAATCAATTCACCGTGACACAGCGAGGATCAATATTCAGGAATCGATTCACCGTGACACAGCGAGGATCAATATTCAGGAATCAATTCACCGTGACACAGCAAGGATCAATATTCAGGAATCAATTCAACCTGACACAGCGAGGATCGATATTCAGGAATCAATTCAACCTGACACAACCAGGATCAATATTCAGGAATCAATTCAACGTGACACAGCGAGGATCAATATTCAGGAATCAATTCATGTGAGAGAGCGAGGATCAGTATTCAGGAATCAATTTATCGTGACATCGCGAGGATCAATATTCAGCAATCAATTCACCGTGACGCAGCGAGGATCAATATTCAGGAATCAATTCACTGTGACACCGCGAGGATCAATATTCAGGAATGAATTCACTGTGACACAGCGAGGATCAATATTCAGGACTCAATTCACCGTGACACAGCGAGGATCAATATTCAGGAATCAATTCACTGTGACACAGCGAGGATCAATACTCAGGATTCAATTCACTGTGACACAGCGAGGATCAATACTCAGGATTCAATTCACTGTGACACAGCGAGGATCAACCTTTAGGAATAAATTCATTGTGACACTGCGAGGATCAATATTCAGGAATCAATTCACCATAATACAGCGAGGATCAACATTCAGGAATCAATTCCTCGTGACACAGCGAGGATCAATATTCAGGAATCAATTCACCGTAATACAGCGAGAATCAATATTCAGGAATCAATTCACGGTGACATTGCGAGGATTAATATTCAGGAATCAATTCACTGTGACACAGCGAGGATCAATATTCAGGAATCAATTCACCGTGACACAGCGAGGATCAATATTCAGGAATCAATTCACTGTGACACCGCGAGGATCAATATTCAGGAATCAATTCACAGTGACATAGCGAAGATCAATGTTCAGGAACCAATTCACCGTGACACAGAGAGGATCAATATTCAGGAATCAATTCACTGTGACACAGTGAGGACCAATATTCAGGAATCAATTCACTGTGACACAGAGAGGATCAATATTCAGGAATCAATTCACTGTAACACAGCGAGGATCAATATTCAGGAATCAATTCACAGTGACACAGCGAGGATCAATATTCAGGAATCAATTCGCCGTGACACAGCGAGGATCAATATTCAGGAATCGATTCACCGTGACACAGCGAGGATCAATATTCAGGAATCAATTCAACCTGACACAGCGAGGATCAATATTCAGGAATAAATTCAACCTGACACAACGAGGATCAATATTCAGGAATCAATTCAACGTGACACAGCGAGGATCAATATTCAGGAATCAATTCACCGTGACACAGCGAGTATCAATATTCAGGAATCAATTTATCGTGACATCGCGAGGATCAATATTCAGGAATCAATTCACCGTGATACAGCGAGGATCAATATTCAGGAATCAATTCACTGTGACACCGCGAGGATCAATATTCAGGAATCAATTCACAGTGACATAGCGAAGATCAATGTTCAGGAACCAATTCACCGTGACACAGCGAGGATCAATATTCAGGAATCAATTCACCGTGACACAGCGAGGATCAATATTCAGGAATCAATTCACAGTGACACAGCGAGGATCAATATTCAGGAATCAATTCACCGTGACACAGCGAGGATCAATATTCAGGAATCGATTCACCGTGACACAGCGAGGATCAATATTCAGGAATCAATTCACCGTGACACAGCAAGGATCAATATTCAGGAATCAATTCAACCTGACACAGCGAGGATCGATATTCAGGAATCAATTCAACCTGACACAACGAGGATCAATATTCAGGAATCAATTCAACGTGACACAGCGAGGATCAATATTCAGGAATCAATTCATGTGAGAGAGCGAGGATCAGTATTCAGGAATCAATTTATCGTGACATCGCGAGGATCAATATTCAGCAATCAATTCACCGTGACGCAGCGAGGAACAATATTCAGGAATCAATTCACTGTGACACCGCGAGGATCAATATTCAGGAATGAATTCACTGTGACACAGCGAGGATCAATATTCAGGACTCAATTCACCGTGACACAGCGAGGATCAATATTCAGGAATCAATTCACTGTGACACAGCGAGGATCAATACTCAGGATTCAATTCACTGTGACACAGCGAGGATCAATACTCAGGATTCAATTCACTGTGACACAGCGAGGATCAACCTTTAGGAATAAATTCATCGTGACACTGCGAGGATCAATATTCAGGAATCAATTCACCATAATACAGCGAGGATCAACATTCAGGAATCAATTCCTCGTGACACAGCGAGGATCAACATTCAGGAATCAATTCACCGTAATACAGCGAGGATCAATATTCAGGAATCAATTCACGGTGACATTGCGAGGATCAATATTCAGGAATCAATTCACTGTGACACAGCGAGGATCAATATTCAGGAATCAATTCACCGTGACACAGCGAGGATCAATATTCAGGAATCAATTCACTGTGACACCGCGAGGATCAATATTCAGGAATCAATTCACAGTGACATAGCGAAGATCAATGTTCAGGAACCAATTCACCGTGACACAGAGAGGATCAATATTCAGGAATCAATTCACTGTGACACAGCGAGGATCAATATTCAGGAATCAATTCACCGTGACACAGCAAGGATCAATATTCAGGAATCAATTCACCGTGACACAGTGAGGACCAATATTCAGGAATCAATTCACTGTGACACAGAGAGGATCAATATTCAGGAATCAATTCACTGTAACACAGCGAGGATCAATATTCAGGAATCAATTCACTGTGACACAGCGAGGATCAATATTCAGGAATCACTTCACCGTGACACAGCGAGGTTCAATATTCAGGAATCAATTCACTGTGACACAGAGAGGATCAATATTCAGGAATCAATTCACTGTAACACAGCGAGGATCAATATTCAGGAATCAATTCACTGTGACACAGCGAGGATCAATATTCAGGAATCACTTCACCGTGACACAGCGAGGTTCAATATTCAGGAATCAATTCACTGTGACACCGAGAGGATCAATATTCAGGAATCAATTCACTGTAACACAGCGAGGATCAATATTCAGGAATCAATTCGCCGTGACACAGCGAGGATCAATATTCAGGAATCGATTCACCGTGACACAGCGAGGATCAATATTCAGGAATCAATTCAACCTGACACAGCGAGGATCAATATTCAGGAATAAATTCAACCTGACACAACGAGGATCAATATTCAGGAATCAATTCAACGTGACACAGCGAGGATCAATATTCAGGAATCAATTCACTGTGACACAGCGAGTATCAATATTCAGGAATCAATTTATCGTGACATCGCAAGGATCAATATTCAGGAATCAATTCACCGTGACGCAGCGAGGATCAATATTCAGGAATCAATGCACTGTGACACCGCGAGGATCAATATTCAGGAATGAATTCACTGTGACACAGCGAGGATCAATATTCAGGAATCAATTCACCGTGACACAGCGAGGATCAATATTCAGGAATAAATTCACCGAAACACAGCGAGGTTCAATATTCAGGAATCAATTCACTGTGACATAGTGAGGATCAATATTCAGGAATCATTTCACCGTGACACAGCGAGGATCAATATTCAGGAACCAATTCACCGTAAACAGTGAGGATCAATATTCAGGAATAAATTCACCGAAACACAGCGAGGATCAATATTCAGGAATCAATTCACTGTGACACAGCGAGGATCAATATTCAGGAATCAATTCACCGTGACACCGCGAGGATCAATATTCAGGAATGAATTCACTGTGACACAGCGAGGATCAATATTCAGGAATCAATTCACCGTGACACAGCGAGGATCAATATTCAGGAATAAATTCACCGAAACACAGCGAGGTTCAATATTCAGGAATCAATTCACTGTGACATAGTGAGGATCAATATTCAGGAATCATTTCACCGTGACGCAGCGAGGATCAATATTCAGGAACCAATTCACCGTAAACAGTGAGGATCAATATTCAGGAATAAATTCACCGAAACACAGCGAGGATCAATATTCAGGATTCAATTCACTGTGACACAGCGAGGATCAACCTTTAGGAATAAATTCATCGTGACACTGCGAGGATCAATATTCAGGAATCAATTCACCATAATACAGCGAGGATCAACATTCAGGAATCAATTCCTCGTGACACAGCGAGGATCAATATTCAGGAATCAATTCACCGTAATACAGCGAGAATCAATATTCAGGAATCAATTCACGGTGACATTGCGAGGATTAATATTCAGGAATCAATTCACTGTGCCACAGCGAGGATCAATATTCAGGAATCAATTCACCGTGACACAGCGAGAATCAATATTCAGGAATCAATTCACCGTGACACCGCGAGGATCAATATTCAGGAATCAATTCACAGTGACATAGCGAAGATCAATGTTCAGGAACCAATTCACCGTGACACAGAGAGGATCAATATTCAGGAATCAATTCACTGTGACACAGTGAGGACCAATATTCAGGAATCAATTCACTGTGACACAGAGAGGATCAATATTCAGGAATCAATTCGCCGTGACACAGCGAGGATCAATATTCAGGAATCGATTCACCGTGACACAGCGAGGATCAATATTCAGGAATCAATTCAACCTGACACAGGGAGGATCAATATTCAGGAATAAATTCAACCTGACACAACGAGGATCAATATTCAGGAATCAATTCAACGTGACACAGCGAGGATCAATATTCAGGAATCAATTCACCGTGACACAGCGAGTATCAATATTCAGGAATCAATTTATCGTGACATCGCGAGGATCAATATTCAGGAATCAATTCACCGTGATACAGCGAGGATCAATATTCAGGAATAAATTCAACCTGACACAACGAGGATCAATATTCAGGAATCAATTCACCGTGACGCAGCGAGGATCAATATTCAGGAATCAATGCACTGTGACACCGCGAGGATCAATATTCAGGAATGAATTCACTGTGACACAGCGAGGATCAATATTCAGGAATCAATTCACCGTGACACAGCGAGGATCAATATTCAGGAATAAATTCACCGAAACACAGCGAGGATCAATATTCAGGAATCAATTCACTGTGACATAGTGAGGATCAATATTCAGGAATCATTTCACCGTGACACAGCGAGGATCAATATTCAGGAACCAATTCACCGTAAACAGTGAGGATCAATATTCAGGAATCAATTTACCGTGCCACAGCGAGGATCAATATTCAGGAACCAATTCACCGTGACACAGCGAGGATCAATATTCAGGAATCAATTCACTTTCACATTGTGAGGATCAATATTCAGGAATCAATTCACCGTGACACAGCGAGGATCAATGTTCAGGAATTAATTCACCGTGACACAGTGAGGATCAATATTCAGGAACCAATTCACCGAAACACAGCGAGGATCAATATTCAGGAATCAATTCACTGTGACATAGTGAGGATCAATATTCAGGAATCATTTCACCGTGACACAGCGAGGATCAATATTCAGGAACCAATTCACCGTGTCACAACGAGGATCAATATTCAGGAATCAATTCATCGTGAGACAGCGAGGATCAATATTCAGGAAACAATTCACCGTGACACAGCGAGGATCAATATTCAGGAATCAATTCACCGTGACACAGCGAGGATCAATATTCAGGAACCAATTCCTCATGACACAGCGAGGATCAATATTCAGGAACCAATTCACTGTGAGACAGCGAGGATCAATATTCAGGAATCAATTCACCGTGACACAGCGAGTATCAATATTCAGGAATCAATTCACCTTGACATAGCGAGGATCAATATTCAGGTACCAGTTCACTGTAACACAGCGAGGATCAATATTCAGGAATCAATTCATCATGAGACAGCGAGGATCAATATTCAGGAACCAATTCATCGTGACACAGCGAGGATCAATATTCAGGAATCAATTCGCCGTGACACAGCGAGGATCAATATTCAGGAACCAATTCACCGTGACACAGCGAGGATCAATATTCAGGAATCAATTCATGTGAGACAGTGAGGATCAATATTCAGGAAACAATTCACCGTGACACAGCGAGGATCAATATTCAGGAATCAATTCACAGTGACATAGTGAAGATCAATATTCAGGAATCAATTCACCGTGACACAGCGGGGATCAATATTCAGGAATCAATTCACAGTGACACAGTGAGGATCAATATTCAGGAACCAATTCACTATGCACAGCGAGGATCAATATTCAGGAATCAATTCACCGTGACACAGCGAGGATCAATATTCAGGAATCAATTCACCGTGACACAGTGAGGATCAATATTCAGGAACCAATTCACCGTGACACAGCGAGGATCAATATTCAGGAATCAATTCACCGTGACACAGCGAGGATCAATATTCAGGAATCAATTCACCGTGACACAGTGAGGATCAACATTCAGGATCCAATTCACCGTGTCACAGCGAGGATCAATAATCAGGAATCAATTCACCGTGACACAACGGGGATCAATATTCAGGAATCAATTCACTGTGTCACAGCGAGGATCAATAATCAGGAATCAATTCACCGTGTCACAGCGGGGATCGATATTCAGGAACCAATTCACCGTGTCACAGCGAGGATCAATAATCAGGAATCAATTCACCGTGACACAGCGGGGATCAATATTCAGGAATCAATTCACTGTGTCACAGCGAGGATCAATAATCAGGAATCAATTCACCGTGTCACAGCGGGGATCAATATTCAGGAATCAATTCACCGTGACACAGCGAGGATCAATATTCAGGAATCAATTCACAGTGACACAGCGAGGATCAATATTCAGGAATCAATTCACCGTGACACAGTGAGGATCAATATTCAGGAACCAATTCACCGTGACACAGCGAGGATCAATATTCAGGAATCAATTCACCGTGACACAGCGAGGATCAATATTCAGGAATCAATTCACCGTGACACAGCGGGGATCAATATTCAGGAATCAATTCACTGTGTCACAGCGAGGATCAATAATCAGGAATCAATTCACCGTGTCACAGCGGGGATCGATATTCAGGAATCAATTCACCGTGACACAGTGAGGATCAATATTCAGGAACCAATTCACCGTGTCACAGCGAGGATCAATAATTAGGAATCAATTCACCGTGACACAGCGGGGATCAATATTCAGGAATCAATTCACTGTGTCACAGCGAGGATCAATAATCAGGAATCAATTCACCGTGTCACAGCGGGGATCAATATTCAGGAATCAATTCACCGTGACACAGCGAGGATCAATATTCAGGAATCAATTCACAGTGACACAGCGAGGATCAATATTCAGGAATCAATTCACCGTGACACAGCGAGGATCAATATTCAGGAACGAATTCACCGTGACACAGCGGGGATCAATATTCAGGAATCAATTCACCGTGACACAGCGAGGATCAATATTCAGGAATCAATTCACCGTGACACAGCGAGGATCAATGTTCAGGAATCAATTCACCGTGACACAGCGAGGATCAATATTCAGGAACGAATTCACCGTGACACAGCGGGGATCAATATTCAGGAATCAATTCACCATGACACAGCGGGGATCAATATTCAGGAATCAATTCACCGTGACACAGCGAGGATCAATATTCAGGAACGAATTCACCGTGACACAGCGGGGATCAATATTCAGGAATCAATTCACCGTGACACAGCGAGGATCAATATTCAGGAACCAATTCACCGTGACACAGCGGGGATCAATATTCAGGAACCAATTCACCGTGACACAGCGAGGATCAATATTCAGGAACCAATTCACCGTGACACAGCGAGGATCAATATTCAGGAACCAATTCACTGTAACACCATGACATTGTTTGGGTCAATGTTCGGGGAGGAGACAGATATCACATGGAGCAAGGGTGGGTGTTAAGGGTTCAGGTGGGTACGCCTACAGTGCAAACGCCATGTGAGATCTTGCTTTGCACAAAATGGCTGCCACCCTTACCGGTTTTTCTCGGTGCACCTTGGAAAGCATCCTGTCTCGATGCATCACCGCATAGTATGGTAACTGCACTTCCCTAGACTGCAAGAAACTACAGAGCCCAGGCCATCATCCAAACCAACATTGCACTGACTCCAACTGTACCTCCTACTGCCTCTGGAAAGCAACCAACATCAATAATCAAAGACTCCTCCTACCCTGGTTCTACAATCTTTGACCCTCCTCTGTCAGGCAAAAGATATACAAGTTTGAATCTACCTATGAATAGATTCAAGAGCGATTTCTTCCCTGCTGTTGAGACTTCTGAACAGATCTCTCCAATGTTAATTCTGATCTCTGCACCTTCTCTGTTACTGTAACACTGTATGCCACACTCTGTTCTGCTGTCCTGATGCACTTTATCTGGTACAATCTGCCTGTATAGCACACGAAACCAACACTCTTCACTGCATCTCGATATGGGTGACAATAATCGATCAATCACTTGGCCGACGAGGTGTGTCAGACCCAGGAAGGGATCTGAATGGCATGGGCCGTCCAAAACGTTGCAATTGTCACGAGTTCTCAGCCAAACACACCCCATTCTTTCCAGAGGCAGGAGGGGTCGCCGTGATTTTGGTGCGTGTTGGATCTTGCTCTGTACAAATGGCCAATCGAGAGTCCGTTGTGGTGGCATGAAACGGGACACTAGGAGGGTACAGAGTGGTGAAGGAGCAATTTGAAAAATCCAAAAGCTCCCAACCAAACAAACCCTGGTTTTTACAGAGATGGGGAGGTGTGACAAGTGTGTGGTATCTTGCTCTGCACACAACGGCCAATCACGGTGTCTAATCAGAGACTAGGTAAAGGTCCGGATAGTGAAGGAACGTTGAAAATATTCTAATTTTGGTTCTGATCTGTTAGCCAAACACAGACCGGTCAAGGAATTACAGTGTGCAGCATGTGCTCTGCTTACAGTGTGAGACAGTGAGGTCTGCAGATGATAGGGAGACTGGACAGCTTCTCGCAGAGCGCTTTAGACAACATCTCCGGGACACCCGCACCAATCAACCCCACCACCCCGAGCCGAACATTTCAACTCCCCCTCCCACTCTGCCGAGGACATGTAGGTCCTGGACCTCCTCCATCGCCACTCCCTCACCACCCAATGTTGTGGAGAAAATATAAAGAACCACCAGGAGACGCAGAGAGTTCTGAAAGAAGCAGGTCTTTTATTTGCAAACAAAATACCGTGACTCTGAGAAAGCAGATTCTCGAATGCCCCCGAACCTCAGGGTCCGTGGATTTTTTTTTTATCATGTTTCTGTTAGTTTATCAGCATGTCCAACTATATTAATCAAAGTACCTCACTCTAGCTACACAATAAACCAGGGATGTTAGTTCCCATTATCTCTTTAGTTGTACATTCTACTTAATGTTATTCTAATGTCACGGTTAGATATTTATTGCTAACTGTGCTACAGTGATCTTCAATTCCAGACTAACCGGTCATGAGAGATATTTAGCTATTCCACCTGTTACAATAGTCTCCTGACTCTACTAACTATTAATGAGATATTTTAATGTCACGTCCCAAATATTTATTGTCCCGATCCTGTCAATAATAACACTTAACAGAGAAACTTGCTTTATTACTTGTGTTATCTCATCTCGCCATCGTGACCTTTCAGCCTTCACCTTAGTCTGCTAATTGGTGTAAGAATGTTCCACTATGGTTATCCCATCCTGTCCTTCCCTACCACAGAACACAGACTGCCAGTGGTCTTCATGCTGTAACCCTTCCCATGCTTTTGTGGGGTTTTTTCCATACTAACATCTGGAGGTGCGTTATCTTCCACCTCAGGAGCCCTCAACCTCAGCGCATCAATGTGGACTTCACCACTTCCCTCCTATCCCCTCCCCTCCCCTCCACCTTACCCCAGTTCCCCTCCCCTCCCCTCCACCTTACCCCAGTTCCCCTCCCCTCCCCTCCACCTTACCCCAGTTCCAACCTTCCAGCTCAGAACCACCCTCATGACCTGTCCCACCCACCTATCCGATCCACCCTGCTCTCTGACCTATCACCTTTTAGCCCCACCTCCATCCACCTATTGCACTCTCAGCTACCTTCCCCCCCCCCCCCCCCCACCTTCATCTCTCCATCTTACGAGGCTCCCAGCCTCATTCCTGATGAAATACTCCGGCCCAAAGATGTCAATTTTCCCGCTCGTCGAATGCTGCCTGACCTGCCGTGCAATGGGAGCCCGGGAAACGGTGCTAGATAGAGGACAACGAAAATGTTCTAATTTGGACAGTGATAAGTTCCCAACCAAACAGCAGAGGCCGGGGGAGTTTTTAAATGATGTGTGGGATCTTGCTGTGCACAGAATGGCCAATCCTGGTGTGCAATGGGAGCCCGGAAAAGGGTTCTGGATAACGAAGGGGTGATGAATAGGTTCCAATTTGGATTGCGATGAACACCCAGCCCATCCTTTGCCCAATATTTATAGAAATAAGTCTGGCGTTGGCACTGACCCGCCATTTTGCCTCAGGCTCTCTTACCCACCAAGGCTCCTTACCATTGGGCGGCAGGAGACTAGCCGTTTCCACGGAGACGGAAAAGCACAGCAGGTCAGGCAGCACGTGAGGAGCAGTAAAATTGACGTTTCGGGCAAAAGCCCTTCATCAGTAATACAGGCAGAGAGCCTGAAGGGTGGAGAGATAAATGAGAGGGGGTGGGGGTGGGGAGAAAGTAGCATAGAGTACAATAGGGGAGTGGGGGAGGGGATGGAGGTGATAGGTCAGAGAGGGGGGTGGGGGAGGGGATGGAGGTGATAGGTCAGAGAGGGGAGTGGGGGAGGGGATGGAGGTGATAGGTCAGGGAGGAGGGTGGGGGAAGGTAGCAGAGAGAACAATGGGTGAATGGGGGTGGGCTCAGCACTGTCCCCATGACCTGTCCTACCTGCCTATCTTCCTTTCCACCTATCCACTCCACCCTCCTCTCTGACCTATCACCTCCACCCCCTCCCCCATTGTACTCTATTCTACCCCTCTCTCTGACCTATCACCTCCATCCCCTCCCCCACTCCCCTATTGCACTCTATGTTACCTCCCCCCACCCCCCTCTCTGACCTATCACCTCCATCCCCTCCCCCACCCCCCTCTCTGACCTATCACCTCCATCCCCTCCCCCACCCCCCTCTCTGACCTATCACCTCCATCCCCTCCCCCACTCCCCTATTGTACTCTATGTTACCTCTCCCCACCCCCCTCCTTGACCTATCACCTCCATCCCCTCCCCCACCCCCCTCCCTGACCTATCACCTCCATCCCCTCCCCCACTCCCCTATTGTACTCTATGTTACCTCCCCCCACCCCCCTCCCTGACCTATCACCTCCATCCCCTCCCCCACCCCCCTCTCTGACCTATCACCTCCATCCCCTCCCCCACCCCCCTCTCTGACCTATCACCTCCATCCCCTCCCCCACCCCCCTCTCTGACCTATCACCTCCATCCCCTCCCCCACCCCCCTCTCTGACCTATCACCTCCATCCCCTCCCCCACCCCCCTCTCTGACCTATCACCTCCACCCCCTCCCTTATTGTACTCTATGTTACCCCCCCCCATTTACCCCTCCCCCTCACCCCCATTTACCCCTCTCCCCCCCCATTTACCCCTCTTCCCCCCCCCATTTACCCCTCTCCCCCCCCCATTTACCCCTCTCCTCCCCCCCCATTTACCCCCCTCCCCCCCCATTTACCCTCCCCCCCCATTTACCCTCCCCCCCCCCATTTACCCCTCCCCCCCCATTTACCCCCCGCCCCCATTTACCCCTCCCCCCCCATTTACCCCTCCCCCCCCCATTTACCCCTCCCACCCCCCATTTACCCCTCCCCCCCCATTTACCCCTCCCTCCCCATTTACCCCTTCCCCCCCCCGATTTACCCCTCCCCCATTTACCCCTCCCCCCTGCAGGCTCTCTGCCTGAGCTGCTGTGCTCTTCCAGCTCCACTCTCACCGAGACTCTGGTTTGGAGTTATTGTTGTTACATAGTTTCCATGGTGACGGTAAACACGGGGGTCACGTGGGACCCGGGTACGGCCAGCCCATTGGTTCCTGCCGTTCCTGCACGCGATCGCTTCTGGCCCCTGCGCATGCGCCCGAACGGCAACACCGCGCCTGCGCCGCAGCCGGCCTGACGACAACACCGCGGGGTGCCAGCCCGACACTGCGCCTGCGCCGCAGCCGGCCTGACGACAACCCGACACTGCGCCTGCGTCGCAGCCGGACCCCCGTGCTGACACTGCGCCTGCGTCGTCTCCGCCGTCCCAGGCAAGGAAGATGGCGGATCCCCGCTCCCGCCTCCCTCCTCCTTACGGGACCGAAGCGTACGATCTGGGTGCGCTCAATAACGACCAGCAGCAGCGGCTCTATCAGTTCAAGGTTGATACTTCGGCATGGCGTCCGGAATTGGGGGAGGGGGAATAAGGGCTCACGAACGGGCCGGGCCAGCCCACCCGACGGATGGCTGTGCCATCACCATGGCGACGGCCAATCAGAGCTGTAGCCCGCTCGGAGCGCGAGTGACAGGGGCGCCGACCAATCAGAGTACACCTCGCACTGGAGTGGCACTGCGGCCGGCCAGTCACTGCCAGGAGGGGCTTTGAAAGGGGGCGGCGCCAGCAGTGTGGACCTCCAATCCAAGGGCGGCGTGTCTGTGGACATCCAATAGAAACGCAAGAGGCGGGCTTACTGCATTTAAAGGGACAGGCACCATTCCCCACTCTGCTGTCTCCATGTGGTATTGGACAAGGTTAAAGTTCACTCAACACCAGGTTATAGTCCAACAAGGTTCTGCTTCCATCGCCAAAGACTCATGATCCTCTCTGTGTGAAGAGCTTTTCCCTGCCAGACCCATCATGGCGCTGTATATCGCAATTAAGTCACCTCTTAACTTTTCCAAACTCCAGTGACTGGACTGTCCATTGTCTCCACTTCGTCCAACCCAACCCAACCCAACCCTTCCATGTCCTGGAAATCTGGTTATACCTTCCCATGCCAAGAGAGCAGTTTGACGCCACTTTGGAGCACAATGCTGGCAAACGTGCGGCCGTCCCAACTTGGTCGGGATAGCAGCAAAATAGGAACTGTTATTTACGTGGCGAAAAATTGCAGTGCGGGGGGGGGAGGCAGGCGTCCTTGTGCACGAGTCACTTAGAGGTTGGTTCGCAGATGCAGCAGGTAATTAGGAAAGCAAACGGGATGTGGCCCTTCGTTGCAAGAGGGAAGGGCCAGCATTTTCCGCCCACCGTCATGGCCTCTTGAAAAGACGATGGGATGTAAGAGGCCGTTGAGCCTGCTCTGACGTTCACTAAGATCATGGCTGATCTTTTTGTGGGCTCAGCTCCACTTACCCACCCGCTCACCACATCCCTTAATCCCTCTACTGTTCAGAAAGCTACCTTTGCCTTAAAAAACATTCCGCGAGGTAGTCTCAACTGGGTGGGGATGGAGGTGATAGGTCAGGGAGGAGGGTGGGGGGAGGTAGCATAGAGTACAATCGGGGAGTGGGGGAGGGGATGGAGGTGATAAGTCAGAGAGGAGGGTGGGGGAGGTAGCATAGAGTACAATAGGGGAGTGGAGGAGGGGATGGAGGTGATAGGTCAGAGAGGAGGGTGGGGGGGAGGTAGCATAGAGTACAATAGGTGAGTGGGGGAGGGGATGGAGCTGATAGGTCAGAGAGGAGGGTGGGGGGAGGTAGCATAGAGTACAATAGGTGAGTGGGGGTGGGGATGGAGGTGATAGGTCAGAGAGGAGGGAGGGGGGAGGTAGCATAGAGTACAGATTCCCAACCCTTTGGGTGAAGAAGTTCCTCCTCAACTCATTCCTAAATCTTATTTTGAGGCTACGCCATCATTTTATGTAAGACCCTCCCCCCTTCCCCACCGCTGTCCATTCTTATAAATTCCAGTGAGTATAGTCCCTGGCTACCGAATCTCTCCTCACGAGGAAACCCTATCAACTCTGGAATCAACCTAGTGAACCTCCCCTGCACCCCTCTAGGGCCCAGTACATCCTTTCTCCAGTAAGGAGACCAAAATTATACACAGTACTCACCAGCACCCTATACTGCTTCAGCATAACCTCCCTATTTTTAAACTCCATCCCTCTTGCAATGAAGGGCAATATCCCATTTGTTTTCTTAATGACCTGCTGCATCTGTAAACCAACTTCTTGTGATTCATGCACAAGGACACCTGTGTCCCTCTGCATTGCAATTTTTCACCATGTAAATAATAGTCTAGTTTGCTGCTATTCCTACCAATTTGGATGACCGCCCATTACCAACATTGTACTCCAACGTGGTGTTAAACTGCTCTCTTGATGAACTCAGATTTGTCCAGTTTCCTCATTTCCCCTCCCCCCACCTTGTCTCAGTCAAATCTCTCGAACTCAGCACCGCCTTCCTAACCTGCAATCTTCTTCCTGACCTCTCCGCCCCCACCCCCACTCCGGCCTATCACCCTCACCTTGACCTCCCTCCACCTATCGCATTCACAACGCCCCTCCCCCAGTAGCCTGCTGGACACACTTTCCTCATTCCTGTAGAAGGGCTGATCCCGAAACGTCGATTCTCCTGTTCCTTGGATGCTGCCTGACCTGCTGCGCTTTTCCAGCAACACATTTTCAGCTATATATATATAATATATATATATATATATCCACGTGTTGTCACGAGTGCTGCCAGGGATGGGGTTCCTATAGTGTTGACCCAGTGAGAGTGAAGGAATGGCCGTTTTCTGCCCTCGTTAGGATGCTGAGTGGCTCAGAGGCACGCGTATCCCCACATCTGCTGCCCTTGTCCTTATAAATGATCGAGGTTGAGTTTGGGAACATGCTGTCTGAGCCTCCAGGCTGGATTATTGCATGAAGCAGGTGGAAAAGTTGCTGAGTGCAGTCAATGGGCTGCTTTGTCTTGGATAGTGTCAAATATCTTGACTCTGGTTGAAGCTGCACACATTTGGGCAAGTGGGGAGTCTTCCTCCCAAAGGGAAACGTAAGAATTAATTTCGTTGTTTTAAACTTCCCCTTGCTGAAAGAAGGGTACCCAGCAGTGTCAGACACAGGGAAAAGCTCTCTCTACTATTTTCAACAGATGTAACGCTCTCCCGACGCTATCCCCATCAAAGACTCCCAGGGCAGGATAGGGTTTTATACAGAGTAAAATTCCCTCTGACACTGATCCCCCTACCCCCATCATACACTCTGGATAGGGATAGCACAGGGTTAGATACAGAGTAAAGCTCCCTCTACACTGTCCCCCCCATCAAACACTCTGGACAGGGACAGCACGGGGTTAGATACAGAGTAAAGCTCCCTCTACACTGTCCCCCATCAAACACTCCCAGAGACAGGGACTGCACGGGGTTAGATACAGAGTAAAGCTTGCTCTACACTGTCCCCCATCAAACACTCCCAGGGACAGGGACAGCACGGGGTTAGATACAGAGTAAAGCTCCCTCTACACTGTCCCCCCATCAAACAGTCCCAGGGACAGGGATAGATACAAAGTAAAGCTTTCACAAAGCTGAATGCTGACACCTAGTGTGTCAGCCTGGGTGTGTGTTCATGTCTCCAGAATGTGATTTGGATATTACAATCTCCTGATTCAGAGACACTGGGCTTCGGCTGATGGCTGTGTCAGCCAAGACTGGTATCAGCTCTATTGTAACCTGCAGCGTGTCGGACCGTTTCATTTCAGTGATTCTGTCAATCACCCCGTCTGAGCAGGAATGGAGGGTCGAGGCAGTTTCTCTCTGTTACTAATGTTTGAGAATGACTTCCATGACACGGTTCACAGTTACTACATCAGTTTGTGTTTGTTTTATACTTGTAGATAAACACTCGAATAGCCAATGAATATTATTTGAGGAACCATCCAGAGGTGGAGTTGTTGCTGGGAGAATTTCTGAGGTGAGTGACCCAGTGTGCAGCCAGTTCATGTTCAGCATCAACAGAGAGTGAATTTTGGTGGGCAGGAGGAGGTGGTGCAAGTTAAAAGATGCTTCAACCCATGCAGCGCCATGACAGGATATTTTGGTAACTAAGTATGATAGCTACGTTCGGTACCCACAGGGAGGGCCTCAACCCGGACCTTGGGTTCATGTCACATTACAGGTGATCACCATTGCACTACACATACACACACACACTCCTACACACACACACACTCACACTCCTACACACACACACACACACTCCTACACACACACACACACTCCTACACACACACACACACACTCCTACACACACACACACACTCCTACACACACACACACACACTCCTACACACACACACACACACTCCTACACACACACACACACTCCTAGACACACACACACACACTCCTACACACACACACACACTCCTACACACACACACACACTCCTACACACACACACACACTCCTACACACACACACACACACTCCTACACACACACACTCACACACACACACACTCCTACACACACACACACACACACTCCTACACACACACACTCCTACACACACACACTCACACACTCCCACACACACACACACTCCTACACACACACACTCCTACACACACACACTCACACACTCCCACACACACACACACACTCCCAGACACACACACATGCATCCTCTCACAGACTTAGTCACTTTACACTCACAAACACACACATATACACTCTCACACTCACAACCCCTCACCCCAGACACACACACACACAAACCCATATGCACACTATATACATATACATTTGTGGGTGAATTTGTACTTGCAGAGTTACATTGCACTTGGCTCAAAAACTGCATGCATTCATGTAAGACCCTGTTATCTCACTTTTTTAGATTAGAATCAGTCTAAACATTATGGCACAGACAGAGAACACAGGGGGCTAACACCTTCAATGTCTTAGCTGGGCTGACAATAATCGTTAGAGTTAACCTGAGAATGTAACTTTTTAAAAAAAGTTTTGTGATTTATGTATGAGAGAAGTGAAACTATCGGGGCCATGAAAGACTTAACAAACAATTGAGGTATTTTCCAAGTATAATTTCACTTACATCACACTGTAAACTTTTGCTCTAAATTCTGTGCCTTACAATTGTGTCCTCCACAACCACCTGATGAAGGAGCGTTGCTCCGAAAGCTAGTGTGCTTCCAATTAAACCTGTTGGACTCTAACCTGGTGTGGTGTGATTTGCAACTTTGTCCACCCCAGTCCGACACCAACTCCTCCAAATCATGACAGTCTATTTTGGCATGGTAATCGAGACTACAGTTAGCACAAGAGTAGACAGTGGTGATCAGTAATACAGTCACGAGAGGTTAAGTGTGGTATCAAGGAGCTGCAGCAAAACTGGTGTCAGTGACAGTCAGGAGGAGTCTCTGCTGGCTGGTGTCGTACGTAACACAGAGGAAGATGCTTATGGTTTTTGGAGTTCCGCCGTCGTTGCGGAAATTCCTCAGCTTTAATGTTTTCTTGTCTACTTGTCCAGAGACATTACTACAACAGGTGGAATTCAAACGCAGGTCTCCTGGCTCCAAGGTACCACTGTGCTGTAAGAGCCCTCCAGGTAGTGTTCCCTTCCCAACTATGCTTCATCAATGACCTTCCCACCACCATAAGTCAGTTCAGCATTATTCGCCTCTCCACAGATCTGAAGCAGTTCATGTCCCAATGAACATAAGAAACATAAGACCGAGGAACAGGAATAGGATATTCAGCACCTTGAGCCCACTCCATCGCTTAATACAATCATGGCCTCAACCCTATTTCCTTGCCAAATCTCCATAAACCTGGTTCAAATGGGAAATCTCTCTATCTCCTCCTTAAATTTACTTAATGATCTGGCATCCACTCAACTCAAAGTTGGTGAATTCCACAGATTGACCAAGCTTTGAGAGAAGTAATTTCTCCTGAGACTGCACGATCCGGACAATATCCTGGCTTGGGCTGACAAATCGCCATTAACATTCTCCTCAACGAGCACGAGATAATAACCACCTCCAACAAGAGAGGATCTAACCATCGCTCCCTGATGCTCCATGGTATTACCGTCACTGAATCCAACATCTGGGGGAGTGGTGGTACCATTGACCGGACACTGAACTGGTTCCAGTCATCTCAACACAGTGGCTACGAGAGGAGGCGAGAGGCTGGAAATGCTGTAGCAACTCGAGCACTTCAGTAGTAGCCGTTTGTACCATTTACAAGAAATACTGGAAAGATTTACTAAGGCTCCTCAGACAGTACTTTCCAAATCCAGGAGTTTTACCATCTAGAAGGACAAGGGCAGAGGATCTTGGCAACAGCACTGCCTTACCCTAAGCCGAGACACTTCCCATCCATGCTTGGAAATATCTCGCCGTTTCTTCAGTGCCGCTGGGTCAAAATCCTGAAACTCCCTCCCTCGTAGGTCTACCTCCGCCACGTGAGACTGCAGCAATTGAAGAAGACAGCTCACTGGCACCTTCTCACGGACAGTTAGGGACAGCCTGTAAATGCTGGAGCAGACAGCAATGCCCACATCCGTGAATGGGGCAAAACCGTGGGAGAAGGCATTTGATGGAGATAAACGGTGGTCTTCCACTTTGGACCCTCCAACGGATTGGACAGGGTGCTTTGTAAATGAAGAAGAGGTCAAAACAGTGGAAGCTTAAAGGCGCTCGGGGGATAACTTAGGCTATCCGAACGTCACTTATCCAAATTTCAGATTATCTGAACAGGATCTCAAGGTGCTGTAAAAACATTATGCATTGTCTGTACAATTAGTTATCCAAACAAAATACTCCCCCCACGTCTCGTTTGGATAATTGAGGGGTTGTTCTGTACACCGATCATTAGAAAGGCAGAGAAAATACTCCCAAGTCATACTGCATGGAATCAGACCCAAACCAAACTAGTCCCACCTGCCTGCTCCTGAACCATGTCCCTCCAAACAATTCCAATTCATGAGCTTATCCAAATGGCTTTAAAACGTTGTAACTGTACCTGCATCCACCACTTCCTCTGGAGATTCATTCCCACACATGGATCACTCTGTATAAAACCGTTGCCCACACTCTATAAATCTTTTTCCTCTCACCTCAAACCTATGACCCCCTAGTTCTGAACTCCCCCCCCCCCCCCCCCCCCCCAGCCCAGGGAAAAGACCTTGGCTATTCACCCTCTCCAGGCCCCCCCCCCCCCGTGATTTTATAAACGTCTGTAAGGTCTCCTGTCAACCTCCCAGGCTGCAGGGATAAGGCAAATGCTGGCCTTTTGGAGAAGCAATGAAATAAGGAAAGCTAAAGTCATGCATCTGTGATTCAACATCCTGGTTGGACCACTCCCTAGGTCACTCAACGGCTCTGGACTCTGTACTTCAGGAAAGAAATACCGACCTCTTGTTGAAACTCAGCAGGTCTGGCAGTGTCTGTGGGGAGAAAGCAGAGTTAATGTTTCAGGTCCAGTGACCCTTCTTCAATGTTCAGAAGACTCAACTCTTGTTTCTATCCCCATAGATGTTGCGAGGCCTGTGTCGTTTCCCTAGGAGTTTCTGTTTTTAGTTTCAGATTTCCTTGTTTTGATTAGATTCCCTACAGTGTGGAGACAGGCCCTTCGGCCCAACAATTCCACACCGACCCTCCGAACAGCAATCCACCCATTCCCATACATTTACCCCTGACTAATCCACCTAACACTATGGATTATTTTCCCATGGCCAATTCGCCCTGACCTGCACATCTTTGGACTGTGGGAGGAACCTGGAGCACCCGGAGGAAACCCACACAGACACAGGGAGAACGTGCAAACTCCACACAGACAGTCGCCCAAGGGGGGAATCGAACCCGGGTCTCTGACGCTGTGAGGCAGCGGTGCTAACCACTGAGCCACCGTGCCGCCCCTATTTTATTGTATCATTGTCGATACTGTTTGGTTTTGGGTTGGGACTCTCCTCCATAAGTGACAACAAGTGCTCGATCAGTTATTAATATCAGATCTGTGATTGGTTGTTCCTCTGGGGAGCCAGGACTGTTTGAATCTGAATGCAGTGGATAAGTCTGGAGCACAAAAGCAACAACAGTATGGTGACTGTGACCAAAGGTACTGAGAGTCAGAGAGACGTACAGCACTGACACAGAGCCTTCAGTCCAACCCGTCCAGATATCCCAACCCAATCTAGTCCCACCTGCCAGCACCCGGCCCATATACCTCTAAACCCTTCCTATTCATATACCCATCCAAATGCCTCTTAAATGTTGTCATTGTACCAGCCTCCACCACATCCTCTGGCAGCTCATTCCATACACGTACCATCCTCTGCGTGAAAAAGTTGCCCCTTAGGTCTCTTTTATATCTTTCCCCTCTCACCCTAAACCCATGCCCTCTAGTTCTGGACTCCCCCACCCCAGGGAAAAGACTTTGTCTATTTATCCTATCCATGCCCTTCATGATTTTATAAACCTCTATAAGGTCACCCCTCAGACCCCGATGCTCCAGGGAAAACAGCCCCAGCCTGTTCAGCCTCTCCCTGTAGCTCAGATCCTCCAACCCTGGCAACATCCTTGTAAATCTTTTCTGAACCCTTTCAAGTTTCACAACATCTTTCCGATAGGAAGGAGACCAGAATTGCACGCAATATTCCAAC
This sequence comes from Chiloscyllium punctatum, assembly GCF_047496795.1. Taxonomy (NCBI): domain Eukaryota; kingdom Metazoa; phylum Chordata; class Chondrichthyes; order Orectolobiformes; family Hemiscylliidae; genus Chiloscyllium; species Chiloscyllium punctatum. Next base: position 4,959,518 of record NC_092766.1, read on the forward strand.
AGTGGCCTAACCAATGTCCTGTACAGCCGCAACATGACCTCCCAACTCCTGTACTCAATACTCTGATCAATAAAGGAAAGCATACCAAACACCTCCTTCACTATCCTATCTACCCGTGACTCCACTTTCAAGGAGCTATGAACCTGCTCTCCAAGGTCTCTTTGTTCAGCAACACTCCCTCGGACCTTACCATTAAGTGTATAAGTCCTGCTAAGATTTGCTTTCCCAAAATGCAGCACCTCACATTTATCTGAATTAAACTCCATCTGCCACCTCTCAGCCCATTGGCCCATCTGGTCCAGATCCTGTTGTAATCTGAGATTGTCACAAAGCCGGTCCAGTTTTCCAAAATCTGTTCTTTTTTCCAAGGATACTGGGACGTAAACATCTCCTGGTGCCGCTTAGACTGGTTTGGTACAGAGATTGAAGGGTATTGAGAAGCATTCTTGTTTATATGTAAACAGAAGAGAATTCAGGTCAAAGTGGTCATGTTTTAGAAGTAAGCTGTGTGGAAACTCTCTCTTTCTGCCCTTCTAACTTCAACCTGTAAGCATCTATTCCTTTTGAGAGATTCGATTCCCTACAGTGTGGAGACAGGCCCGTTGGCCCAACCAGTCCACACCGACCCTCCGCAGAGTAACCCACCCAGACCCATTTCCCTCTGACTCATGCACCCATCAGTACGGGCAATTTAGCACGGCCAATTCACCCTGACCTGTACATCTTTGTGACTGTGGGAGGAAACCGGAGCACTCAGAGGGAACCCACGCAGACACAGGGAGAATGTGCAAACTCCACACGTGGGGGGAATCGAACCTGGGACCCTGGTGCTGTGGGGCAGTAGTGCTAACCACTGAGCCACCGTGCCATACTGTTCTTTTAAGGGGGTCTGTTTATTGGGACTCATTCTTTGTGTTTCATTGTGTAATTTTGTGAATAAAGTTTTGTCTGTTTTAAACCCTAATCGTCGACCTAGCCACCGTACTCCGGGTAATTCTCACTGTCCACTTACCGAAACCAATCGCAAAGTTATGGTCTGGGTTGGCCGCTCAACAATGTTTTAAGTGGTCTAGCCTAGTCTAGGACAGATTGGGGGCTGTTTGCAGGATCTTATACAGCGAGTGGCAGGTGCGAGGGTCTTTATTTCGGGTGTTGGTTTGGTGGGGGAGACAAAGCTTGGGATGGTCGTGGCTCTTTCAGTCACCAAGAGATTTCTGGAAGTGGACGCGGTGACTTTGGAAGGTTTGCAATACGTGAATGAGACCAAGCTGCAGGAATGAAGCTGGGATCAGAGCTGCCTGCTTCTGTGAGGGAAGGGGAGATCATTACAGCAGGAGCTCAGCATTTACACCTGCTGCAGAAACCATCAGAATCTATCGAGGTGGTAAAAATCCGATTACAACTGAAACAGCTTGGGTTAGAGGCGAGAGGTAAGGAAAGGGGCAGCAGAAAGGAAACCGCTTGGGTTACGATTAAAAGCAGAAGAGAGGGAGAGAGAGAGAGCAGCAGGAGAGGGGGAGAGAGAGAGCAGCAGGAGAGAGGGAGAGAGAGAGCAGGAGAAGAGAGGGAGAGAGAGAGAGCAGCAGGAGAGGGGGAGAGAGAGAGAGCAGCAGGAGAGAGGGAGAGAGAGAGAGCAGCAGGAGAGGGGGAGAGAGAGAGAACAGCAGGAGAGGGGGGAGAGAGAGAGAACAGCAGGAGAGGGGGAGAGAGAGAGAACAGCAGGAGAGGGAGAGAGAGAGAGCAGCAGGAGAGGGGGAGAGAGAGAGAACAGCAGGAGAGGGAGAGAGAGAGAGAGCAGCAGGAGAGGGGGAGAGAGAGAGAGCAACAGGAGAGAGGGAGAGAGAGAGCAGGAGAAGAGAGGGAGAGAGAGAGCAGGAGAAGAGAGGGAGAGAGAGCAGCAGAAGAGAGGGAGAGAGAGGGGGAGAGAGCAGCAGAAGAGAGGGAGAGAGAGAGCGGGAGAAGAGAGGGAGAGAGAGAGCAGTGGAAGAGAGGGAGAGAGAGAGCGGGAGAAGAGAGGGAGAGAGAGAGCAGTGGAAGAGAGGGAGAGAGAGAGCGAGAGAAGAGAGGGAGAGAGAGAGCGGGAGAAGAGACGAAGAGAGAGCAATAGAAGAGAGGGAGAGAGAGAGCGGGAGAAGAGAGGGAGAGAGAGCGAGAGAAGAGAGGGAGAGAGCGAGTGGGAGAAGAGAGGGAGAGAGAGTGGGAGAAGAGAGAGAGAGAGAGCAGCAGAAGAGAGGGAGAGAGACAGAGCACTGCCTGAAGTAGTGCAAACTGATGTGGAAGAGCAGAGAGTTAAAACAGCGAGGTTAGCAGCTGAAGGGGCTGATGGTTATGAGCTGGTCGATAAAACTCAGATTGGTCTCCAGGATCAATTCCATGAGGGATAGAAATTGGGACAAAGAGAAATCCACATGTGGAAAGGGAAAGGTAGATCTCAGTGACGATCATAAGGATAATTTACCACAGGGTAAAAAGGAAACCCTTGAGGGGGGCAAAGAAGTTGAAGTTGTAATAAAGTGGCCACATGAAATCAGTGTCTAGATTGGTGTGGTGCTGGAAAAGCACAGCAGGTCAGGCAGCATCCGAGGAGCAGGAGAATCAGCGTTGTGATGAAGTCAGTGTTGATGGGCTGGGAGAAAGCCAGATGTAGGAAAACCGGACAAACCAGGAAGTGTTGTTGGACTAGTGACAAAAAGGACAAGGAAAGTTAGACAACTGCCTCAGAGTGTACAAGATAATCAGAGGTTGGTTAAGGAGGAAGTGCCAGATCTGCTTAAAAAAATACACATGTAGGTGTAAAGTTTATTCACACAGGCCAGGAGTAGCAGGTGAAGAGGTTCCAGTTTTAAGGGACACAGGGTCCTCTCAGTCTGTGATGCTGAAGGATGTGGAGGTATGTACTCCTGAGGGACTATTGCCAGAAAAGGTGCTGGTTACAGGAATTCACGGTGAGACAAAAAGTGTTCAGTTATGTAATGAGGCTAGAGAGTCCAGAGAAGAGTAGAGAATCTGTGGGAGGAGTACTGGACAAACTCTCAGCCCCAGGAGTACAATCTGTCCTTGCAGATGGTAGAGCTGATTCACCGGTAGGCGTGCTGCCTACTGTAGTTGAAAAGCCAGCGGAGACGCAGGTAACTGAAGACATGAAGGATGTTTATCTCGGAATTTTCCCAGATTGTGTGGTCACAAGATCACAGAGGCACAAGCTGAAGCAGGAGAGATCAAAAGGAAGCTGACATAGCATTATCTGAGACCTTTTTTGATCAGATAAGTGGGACCAAGCTGGAGCAAATAGGTTAAATGTGCAAGTATCTTTAGCTCAGCTAAACTGATTGATTACAGCAGAAAGATGAGAGCTTAAAACAGTTGTATCAAAAGGCATTTACAGAGAAGGAGAGGGAATGCATCCCTGTGGGTTATTATCTAACAAATTATGTCTTAGTGAGGAAATGGAGACCATCACACAATCAAGCAGATGAGAAATGGGCAGAGATTCATCAAATTGTTTTGCCAGTCAGGTAGAGAAAGGAGACGCTGTGAGTGGTGCGTGAGCTACCACTTGGAGATCATTTAGGGGTGAGGGAAACGCAGGCTAAAATACAAAGACATTTTTACTGGCCTTGACTATATAAGAATGTTGTTGAATTTTGCCAGATATGTCATACATGTCAGCTAATGGGAAAACCCCAGGCAGATATAAAACCTGCACCTTTAATACCTATTCCAGCATTTGAGGAGCCTTTTAAAGAGGCTTGATTGATTGTGCAGGTCCCCTACCTCAAACAAAAACTGGGAATAAGTATTTATTAAGAATAATGGATGTATCGGCTAGATTTCCAGAGACAATCCCATTACGCCACATCACAGCTAAAAGAGGTGGAGAAGAATTACTGACATTTTTTACTAGATACAGACTACCAAAGAGATCCAGTCAGATCAAGCATCAAACTTCACTTCCAAACTATTCAAGGAGGTTCTGGATAACTTGGGAATAAAACAATTCAAATCTACTGCGTACCATCCCGAATCGCAGGGAGCACTAGAGAGATGGTATCTAACACTGAAGACCACATTGAGGGTTTCTAGTCAGGATTATCCAGATGACTGGGATAAGGAAATTCCGTTTGCACTGTTTGCGATCAGAGATGCACCAAATGAATCGACCGAATTCGGTCCATTTGAATGAATGTTTGGGCCTGAAGTAAGAGGACCCGTTAAAATTGATGAAGGAGAAGTCAATCAGTTAGAAATCAGAGACCACCCTTTTGGACCACGTGTCACATTTTTAGAGAATGATTAAATAGAGCTGGAGAGTTGGCTAGACAGCATTTAAGAGTATCCCAGCATACAATGAAACAGGAAGCAGATAAGAAATCACAAATTCATAATTTGGCAATTGGGGGATAAGGTATTGGTGTAACTTCCAGTAACAGGCAAGCTTTTAAAAGCCAGGTTTGGTGAACTTTATCAAATCAAGAGGAAATTGAGTGAGGTGATCTGCTTGATAAGGACTCCAGACAGAAAGGAATCTCACAAGAGTGTGTCATGTGAATCTGCTCAAAAGGTATTTTGATAGGGAAAGAAAGCTGCATTCCTGATGACAGGCTTATGCTCAAAACGTTGATTCTCCTGCTTCTCGGATGCTGCCTGACCTGCTGTGTTTTCCCAGCACCCCCCCCCCCCCCCCCTCCCCCCACACTCGGCACGGATGTAGGATATCTGGTCAGCATGGACGGGTTGGGCAGAAAGGTCTGTTTCTGTGCTGTGTGACTCTACACGGGCAGAGGCAGGTGCCTGGATGGTATCAGGTCACAGACCGGCCACAATCACGTTGAAGGGCAGAGCAGAATATAAGGAGAGGAACGTCCTCCTCTTGTTGTGATGTTGCTATGTTTGCCTCAAAACTGTAATGGTTGCAAATTATGTAGAACAGCACCTCATTGTGATTAAATCTGAAAACAGTTCTCAAATTACAGCTGTCCGGAATGGTTATGAAGTGCATTGGGGGTTGCTGGGAGTGATAAGAGGCAGTAATAGCCGACTAAGCAGTAATCTCATCCCCAGTCTTTGTAAAGGATCGAATAATTCCTCGATGAAATAATTCTGTTTTTCTCTCTTGTGGCATGGTGTCTGCACGTGAGACAAATTAACTGAAGGTCAGTGAAGACTGAAACACTTCCTATCTTTACAATTCCAGATCCGTACTCCTGGAGCGACCGGACAACATTCAGGAATTTGCCTCTAGTGAGTTTTAATCCCCTGCATCTATTTTACATCCGCACGAGTATTACACTGAGGGAAACTCTCTTCAGTTGTTGTAGCAGTCAGCACAGGGTTAGATAAGGAGTAAATCTCCTTCTACACTGTCCCCCATCAAACACTCCCAGGGACAGGGGCAGCACGGGGTTAGATACAGAGTAAAGCTCCATCTACACTGTCCCCCATTAAACACTCCCCAGGACAGGGACAGCACGGGGTTAGATACAGAGTAAAACTCCCCCTACACTGTTCCCCCATCAAACACTCCCAGGACAGGGTCAGCACAGGGTTAGATAAGGAGTAAATCTCCCTGTACACTGTCTCTGATCACACACTCACAGGGACAGGGACAGCATGGGGTTAGATACAGAGTAAAGCTCCATCTACACTGTCCCCCATCAAACACTCCCAGGGACAGGGACAGCACGGGGTTAGATACAGAGTAAAGCTCCTTCAACACTGTTCCCCCATCAAACATTCCCAGGACAGGGACAGCACGGGGTTAGATACAGAGTAAAGCTTCCTCTACACTGTCCCCCCATCAAACACTCCCAGGGACAGGGACAGCACGGGGTTAGATACAGAGTAAAGCTTCCTCTACACTGTCCCCCCATCAAACACACCCAGGGACAGGGACAGCACAGGGTTAGATACAGAGTAAAGCTCTCTCTACACTGACCCCCCATCAAACACTCCCAGGACAGGGACAGCACAGGGTCTGAATCTACGTAGGTGTGAGGATTAAATAGGGGTTTGGGTTTGGGTTTGGAGTTGGGTTTGGGTGTGGAGTTGGGTTTGGTTTTGCAGTTGGAATTGGGTTTGGGCTTGGAGTTGGGCTTGGAGTTGGCTTTGGGGTTGGAGTTGGCTTTGGGTTTGGGTTTAGGTTTGGGCTTGGAGTTGGGTTTGGGCTTGGAGTTGGGTTTGGGCTTGGAGTTGGGTTTGGAGTTGGGTTTGGAGTTGGGTTTGGAGTTGGGTTTGGGATTGGAGTTGGAGTTGGAGTTGGAGTTGGAGTTGGAGTTGGGTTTGGGATTGGAGTTGGAGTTGGAGTTGGGTTTGGGTTTGGGTTTGGGTTTGGAGTTGGGTTTGAAGTTGGGTTTGGGTTTGGGTTTGGAGTTGGGTTTGGGATTGGAGTTGGGTTTGGAGTTGGGTTTGGAGTTGGGTTTGGAGTTGGGTTTGGAGTTGGGTTTGGAGTTGGGTTTGGAGTTGGGTTTGGGTTTGAGTTTGGGTTTGGGTTTGAGTTTGGGTTTGGGTTTGGGTTTGGAGTTGGGTTTGGGTTTGGAGTTGGTTTTGGGATTGGAGTTGGGTTTGGAGTTGGGTTTGGAGTGGGTTTTGGGATTGGAGTTGGGTTTGGAGTTGGGATTGGAGTTGGGTTTGGGATTGGAGTTGGGTTTGGGATTGGAGTTGGGTTTGGGATTGGAGTTGGAGTTGGGTTTGGGTTTGGAGTTGGGTTTGGGATTAGAGTTGGGTTTGGGATTGGAGTTGGGTTTGGGATTGGGTTCGGAGTTGGGTTTGGAGTTGGGTTTGGGATTGGAGTTGGGTTTGGGATTGGAGTTGGGTTTGGAGTTGGGTTTGGAGTTGGGTTTGGAGTTGGGTTTGGAGTTGGGTTTGGGTGGATGGGAATGGGGGATAAAGGTGTGTATTCTCTCTGTCCTGCAGCTTACTACACAGATGCAAGGCTGCCTGAAAAGATCGAGAGGATGGTGAAGGAGCGAGCGAGGGAGATGGATCAGTGTTGAGTACATTCGTCCCTTTGAGAAGGAGAGCCTGTCCTCCCAGGAGATGGGCTCTGATCACAGTGGATCTGAAATATATTCTGCTGTAATCTCATTGCTGGAATCAATTAAACTTGTGTGTGTGTGAGCGTGTGCATGTGAGTCTCTCCCTGTCCGAGGGGAAGGATCACCTCCCACACCCTCCACTCATCCCTTCACAGTCAGCACTCTCCCCCATATTTCCCTCACTCTCCCCCCTCCATCTACCCCCTCACTCACCCACTCTTGTCTACTATCTCACACTCCCAACTCTCCCTCAGTCTCTCCATTTCACGTTCCCCCCCAACTCCTTCCATTCTTACGCTCCATTTCTCCCCCTCAATCTCCACATCCACTGTCTCCAATCCTCCTACTCCTCACTCTCCCCTTCTCTCACTCTCCCTCACACCCCTCACTCTCCACATCCACTCTCCCCTTCACTCCCTCTCCCTCACACCCCTCACTCTCCACATCCACTCTCCCCTTCACTCTCTCTCCCTCACACCCCTCACTCTCCCCCTCACTCTCCACATCCACTCTCCCCTTCACTCCCTCTCCCTCACACCCCTCACTCTCCACATCCACTCTCCCCTTCACTCTCTCTCCCTCACACCCCTCACTCTCCCCCTCACTCTC